>NC_053028.1:598822975-599012570 GCF_003073215.2 Triticum urartu
GTAGCTCTAGTTCTTCTTCCACGGATATTTGGTTTGAGATTGGGATTTCTTACCGAGTATTCGTTCTTGATCCGTACCTTGTTGATTTATTCATCTACCTAAATTCTAAGTGGCTTCTCAATTTATGGATATGTGACCATTTCAAGTGGAATGCATTCGTTCTTATGTTCGGATGTGAAGACTATATGTTGCAATTTCAACCCGCTTGATTCGGCTTCAATTTTATCTGTCAATGTGCTAACGGATGTCACCCTCTTCAGAATGGCTCCCGCTAAGAGCAACAATCAGAATCAGAATCAGGATCCTCCACCACCTCCTCCTCCTCCGGAGGCATGGCAAGCTGTGATGGCCGCTACCAATGCAAACACGCATTTGATCATGCAAATTCTTCAAGAGCGCAACCAAGCGAACCAAGTCAACCAAGGCAACAATCAGAATCACTTTGCTACACTCAACCAGTTCCTTGCTAACCAGCCAAAGACCTTCAGCAATTGTGTTGAGGCAACTGATGCTGACGATTGGCTCGTGGACTTATGCAAGCATTTCGAGTGCAGTAACGTCAGGCCTGAGGACTTTGTCAAGTTCGCTTCCTTCCAACTAAAAGAACAAGCTGCAGAATGGTTCCAGCAGTACAAGGATTCCAGAGGAGGCCGTGTGATTACCTGGGATGAATTCCGTCAAGACTTCAAAGCTCATCATATTCCTCAGAGCGTGGTTGAAAGCAAGCGTGAGGAATTCCGCAACCTGAAGCAAGGCTCTTTGTCTGTCTATGACTACAACAAGTTGTTTCAGAAGCTCGCCCGCTTTGCTAAGCAGGACTTCCCTGACGAGAAGGGCATGATATACCAGTTCAGGGATGGTCTCAGAGAAGAAATCCAGCTAGCTCTTGTTCTCTTTGAGCCCAGGAGGTACGATGAGTTCTACAACATGGCATTGAAGCAAGAGGCTGCTCAACTGAAGTGTGATGCTTCCAAGAAGCGAGTCAGAGATGCTACTCCTTCTTCCTCTACTCAAGTGGCCAAGCAGCAGAAGTATTGGCTTCCTCCTCCTCCATTCCGGCAGCCGTATCAGAAGAGCAAAGGTGGCAGTGGATCTTCCGACCCACCCAACCCTGGCTTTCAGAACAAGACTTCGTCTCAAACTCCAAGATCGAGTGCTCCGTATCACCGTCCGCTTTCAGAGGTCACATGCAACAAGTGCCAACAGAAGGGTCACTATGCCAACAAGTGCTTCAATCAGAGGCGTCTCCCTCCTCCTCCTCCAGTGAGATTGGCAAGTACAGCTGTGGTCAAGCATAACCCCAAGCATGCCAAGGTCAATTTGATGAATGCAGCTCAGGCAGAGTACTCATCAGATGTCATCATGGGAAACCTTCCTGTTAACGATATTCCTGCAAGAGTTCTTTTTGACATGGGTGCATCGCATTGTTTCATGTCAAAGCCATTTTTTACCAAGCATGATTTCGTTTCTTCTCATTTGGGTAAAAAAATGGATATCGTTTCTCCTGGCAAACGCTTGAGTGCAAGTCTGGAGGTTCCAGATGTTACTATCACCTTGGGAGACTACAAGTTCCTTTCTTCCCCAATGGTTCTTGGTGACTCGGATATTGATCTTATTCTCGGAATGGATTGGCTTTCTAAGCACAAGGCTCAGCTTGATTGTGCTGCCAGGCAGATTCAATTGACTCATTCGTCTGAGGATGTAATTGTCTTTGCCGCTCGTGATGATACCATCCATCTGTTTTCTCTCAATGAGAAGGGTGAACTGGATGCCATCTCACAAATTCCAGTCGTTTGCGAATATCAAGACGTCTTTCCAGAAGAGCTTCCAGGAATGCCTCCGCACCGGCCAGTTGAATTCGTCATCGATCTTGAGCCTGGCACGGAACCTGTTTGCAAGCGTCCCTACAAGCTCGAACCTGAAGAGTTGAAGGAGCTGAAGAAGCAACTCGATATTCAAGAGCGAATGTGTCTCATCCGACCTAGTTCCTCTCCGTGGGGTTGTGGTGTTCTTTTTGTGAAGAAGAAGGATGGAACGGACCGACTTTGTGTTGACTACCGTCCATTGAACAAGAAGACTATCAAGAACAAATACCCACTTCCCAACATCAACGAGCTGTTCAAACAACTCAAAGGTGCCCAAGTATTCTCCAAGCTTGATCTTCGTATGGGTTATCACCAGATTCGAATCCGTGAGCAAGATATTCCCAAGACGGCTTTCAGGACAAGCTATGGTTCATATGAATACACTGTCATGTCTTTTGCCCTCGTCAACGCTCCTCCGACTTTCTCTCGCATGATGAACTTCATCTTCAATGCCTACACCAATGACTTCGTTTTGGTCTATCTCGACGACATTCAGGTCTTTTCGAAGAACAAGAAAGATCATGCCAAGCACTTGCGTTTGGTGCTCGAGAAGCTCAGGGAACATCAGTTCTACGCCAAGTTCTCAAAGTGCGAGTTTTGGCTCGATGAGGTTCTTTATCTTGGGCATATCATCTCTGCCAAGGGCATTGCGGTGAATCCTGAGAAGGTGTCTGCAATTGTGAATTGGGAACCACCTCAGAACGTGAAGCAACTCCATATCTTCCTCGGTCTCGCAAGCTACTGTCGAAGGTTCGTTGAGAACTTTTCAAAGATTGCAAAGCCCCTTCCAAATCTTCTCCAGAAGCACATCAAGTACGTTTGGTCTCCGGAGTGTGACATTGCTTTCAACACTTTGAAAGAGAAATTGGTCACTGCTCCAGTTCTGACTCCTTCTAATGAATCCAAACCCTTCAAGGTCTTTTGCGATGCCTCTCTTCAAGGTCTTGGTGCAGTGTTGATGCAAGAGAAAAAAAGTTGTGGCTTATACCTCTCGCTAGTTGAAGCCCAACAAGAAGAACTACCCCACTCATGACCTCGAGTTGGCGGCAGTTGTGCATGCTCTTTTGACTTCAAGACACCTCGTATTGGGAAGAAAAGTGGACATCTTCACTGACCACAAGAGTCTCAAGTACATCTTCACTCAGCCTAATCTCAACCTCAGGCAGACTCGATGGGTCGAAATGATTCAAGAGTATAATCCAAGTATCGAGTATACTCCAGGCAAGGCCAATGTGATTGCTGACGCATTGAGCAGGAAGGCTTATTGCAACAGTCTTATTCTCAAGCCTTATCAACCCGAGCTTTGTGAAGATTTCCGCAAACTCAATCTGCAAGTTGTTCCTCAAGGTTTCCTCGCCAACCTTCAAGTCTCTCCTACCTTGGAAGACCAGATTCGCCAAGCTCAGCTTCTTGACGCTATGGTGAAGAAGGTGAAGATTGGGATTGCGAAGAGTCAACCCAAGTACAAGTGCTACCGCCTTGATGACAAGGACACTCTCTTCTTCGAGGATCGTATTGTTTTTCCCAAAGGTGATCTACGTAAGGTTATCATGAACGAGGCTCACAATTTACTCCTCTCCATCCACCCTGGGAGCACGAAGATGTATCAGGACCTCAAGCAGGCTTATTGGTGGACTCGAATGAAGCGCGAGATTGCTCAGTTCGTGAATGAGTGTGATGTCTGCAGAAGAGTGAAGGCAGAACACCAAAGGCCAGCTGGTCTCCTCCAACCTCTTGCCATTCCAGAATGGAAGTTTGACCACATTGAGATGGATTTCGTGACTGGGTTTCCAAAGTCCAAGCGTGGCAATGATGCTATATTCGTTGTCATCGACAAACTCACTAAAGTGGCTCACTTTCTGCCTATCAAAGAGTCAATCACGGCAGCTCAATTGGCGGAGCTGTATACCTCTCGGATTGTCTCGCCGCACGGTATTCCACAGGTGATCTCTTCAGACCGTGGCAACATCTTTACCTCCAAGTTTTGGGATTCTTTTCAGAAGGCCACGAGCACCAACATCCGCTTCAGCACTGCTTTCCATCCTCAAACTAGCGGTCAAGTCGAGCGTGTCAACCAGATTCTTGAAGATATGCTCAGGGCTTGTGTGATCTCCTTCGGCATGAAGTGGGAGGATTGCCTTCCATAAGCCGAATTCTCCTACAACAACAGTTTTCAAGCAAGTTCGGGCAAGGCCCCATTCGAAATTCTGTATGGCAGGAAGTGCCGTACCCCTCTCAACTGGTCTGAAACCGGTGAACGTCAACTTCTGGGAAATGACTTAATCACAGAGGCAGAGGAAATGTGCAATGTTATTCGAGATAACCTCAAAGCAGCGCAATCGCGCCAGAAGAGCTACTATGATAGTAAGCACTGTGATTTGGCTTTCGAGATCGGAGATCATGTTTACCTCCGCGTCTCTCCAATGAAAGGTACTCATCGCTTCGGTATCAAAGGGAAGCTTGCCCCTAGATACGTGGGACCTTTCAAGATCCTCAGCAAGAGAGGCGATCTCGCCTATCAACTCGAGCTTCCTTCAAACTTTGCAAATGTGCATGACGTATTCCATGTCTCTCAACTCCGCAAGTGCTTCAAGACTCCTGACCGCACCGTCAACTTCGAAGACATTGATCTCCAAGAAGATCTCTCTTATCGTGAGCACCCCGTTGCTATCCTTGAAGAGACTGAACGCAAGACTCGCAATAAGTCAATCAAATTCCTCAAAGTCAAGTGGTCACACCATTCCGACCGTGAAGCCACCTGGGAACGCGAGGATCACCTCCGTTCTGAGTACCCGGCGTTCTTCCAGTCCTAGATCTCAGGACGAGATCCTTTCGTAGTGGTGGAGTGTTGTAACACCCCGGATATGATTTACCCAATATGTAATCCAACTCTTGTTGTTTCCGGCGTTAAGTTATTTTATTTTCTCGGGTTCGGGTTTTTGTCTCCGTGTGTTGTTATTGTTGTCATGCATCTCATATCATATCATCATGTGCATTGCATTTGCATACGTGTTCGTCTCATGCATCCGAGCATTTTCCCCGTTGTCCGTTTTGCATTCCGGCGCTCCGTTCTCCTCCGGTGGTCATTTCTACCTTCTTTCGTGTGTGGGGGTTAAACATTTCCGGATTGGACCGAGACTTGCCAAGCGGCCTTGGTTTACTACCGGTAGACCGCCTGTCAAGTTTCGTACCATTTGGACTTCGTTTGATGCTCCAACGGTTAACCGAGGGACCGAAAAGGCCTCGTGTGTGTTGCAGCCCAACACCCTTCCAATTTGGCACAAAACCCACCAAAACCCTCTCCATCATCTAGAGCGTTTGATCACGATCGCGTGGCCGAAAACCGCACCTCATTTGGACTCTCCTAGCTCCCTCTATGCCTATAAATAGCCCCCCTCCGTAATCCATGGGTCCTTCTTCCCCAAACCCTAAAAAAATCGTCTCCGCCGCCGCCTCCGCACCAACCCGCTTGCGCCACGTGGCACCGCCGGCGCCTCCCACCGTGGCCCGCCGCAACCCACATCGGGCCCCCGAGAGCCCGCGCACGCCCCGCGCCGCCTCAGGCCTCGCGCGCCATTCTTCCCGCCGACCGGTGCCCGGCGCCGCCTCCGGCCGGACTCCGGCGCCGCCCCGCCGCCCCTGTCGCCGGCTGCCGCAGGCGACCTCGCCGCCCGCCGCTGCGGCGCACCGGCCGCCTCCTCTCGCCGCCCCGGATCCACCCTCCTCCGAGCCGGCCCCGACGTCCTCGACCTCTCCGGCGCCGACCTTGTCTTCTCCGGCGATCTCCGCACTGTTCCGGTGATCCTCGTTGCACGTGCCACCCCGATCCAGATATGGATCCAAACCCTAGAGGGTTGACTTTTTCCCCTCTCTAGTTATTTTTTTGCATTCTTTGACGCATCGTAACTCCGCATCCGTAGATCCGTTTTGGGCATATAGCATATCAAAATGTTCGTCTCGGAGAGTACATCATTTCATCTCATTGCATCATTTTCATTTGAGTTCATATTGATGCCCGAAATTCTGTTAGAAGAGTGCTATTTGAGATAATTGTCGGATCTGCTGCTCCAAATAGCTATTTGTCATTTTTGCCATGGTTATTGTGTGCATGATATGCCCCTGAGCTCTACATATGTTTTGTTATATACTTTGCCATCTTTCCAGAGGTGCTATCCTTGTATTTTTGTGATGTGTGTGATGACTAGCACAAGCTTGCATAGTGGTGCATTCGTTAATGCTGATTTCAGGGACTTAGCAATTCCACTAAGTCCTTGATCTGTTTTTATCAATATGTCATATGTTCATGTTGTTTCCTAGTGATCCGTGCCTCTTTTGAGGATGATCAGTAAGGATGTTTTGTTAATCTTATAGTGCCCTATCCATCCATGTCTTTGTTTGCAATTATGGAGCACCCTAGCTTGAGTCAATCAAGCTCTACTTTTGCTATTTCGTGAATCTGGGCAGATTGTCTACTTGTTAGCGATTTTGACGAGGATGTTGTAGTTGATCAGTGCATGCTATGTTGTTGTTCTTTGCCATGTCTAGCTTGCATATTGTGTATTCTTTATGGGTGCATGCTTAGATTGTCATTCCTTGCTCTGTAGTGAGTGCATCGAGCTCGTAAACATGCCTATTTGATATCTGATTTGCATGCTCCAGTTTTCACTAAGTCTGAGATCTGATTATGTTTTTGCCATGTTCATATGCTTGCAATTGTATTTTCTGAACTCTTTTGGCTCAAGGTCACTAAGGGACTTTTGTTAAGATCTTTGAGTAGCTGCATGCCATGCTTTGCTTTGCCATGTTAAGTTCATGTAGCATCTAGTTTTCATGCTCCAAAGTGTGCTACCTGATCTGTAATTCCAGACAAGTGTTAATTTCGCAAGTCTGAAATCTGTTTACCAATTGCACTTTTGCCATGCTTGTTTGAACCTGTTAATGGATGAATTGGACGTAGCTCAGTGTTCATCTTTTGTTAAGCATCATGAATGAATCCCTGCCATGTATTTTTTTGCCATGTTTGAGTGCTGTAGCATGTTTAACTTGTTGCATTTAGATGGCTACTTGCTGTTTATCGCAGACCGGTGCCATATTTGAATTGCTTGCCATTTCCAAACTGTGCCTCCGATTCCGGTGTTCTTTATATCGATTTCATCCGAAATCACCTCACCTTTCCAGTGGCACACTTGGATTTCCAAGTTGAGGCCAGGTTCATTCATTACTTGTCAAATCTTGCATATGCATCACATATCGCATCCCGCATAGCATACAATGTTTGCATCATGTTGTTTGAGTTTGCACGTGATTGATTGTGTTCTTGTTGCTTGTTTGTATTGTTTGGGTAGATCCAGGAGACGAGCTCGCTAACCAGGAGCCCGTTGAGTTTGCTTTCGAGGATCCAGTCAACTCTGACAACTTTGCAGGCAAGATGATCATACCCTCGAAATCACTTCTATCTTTGCTTTGCTAGATGCTCGCTCTTTTGCTATGCCTATGCTACGATCCCTACCACTTACTTATCATGCCTCCCAAATTTCCATGTCAAACCTCTAACCCACCATGTCCTAGCAAACCGTTGATTGGCTATGTTACCGCTTTGCTCAGCCCCTCTTATAGCGTTGCTAGTTGCAGGTGAAGATTGGAGACCGTTCCTTGTTGGAACATTACTTTCTTGTTGGGATATCATTATATTATCTTGTTATCTTAATGCATCTATAAGCTTGGTAAAGGATGGAAGGCTCGGCCTTTTAGCCTAGTGTTTTGTTCCACTCTTGTCGCCCTAGTTTCCGTCATATCGGTGTTATGTTTCCGGATTTTGCGTTCTTACGCGGTTGGGTAATAATGGGAACCCCTTGACAGTTCGCCTTGAATAAAGCTCTTCCAACAATGCCCAACCTTGGTTTTACCATTTGCCACCTAGCCTCTTTTTCCCTTGGGTTTCCCGAGCCCGAGGGTCATCTTATTTAAACCCCCCTGGGCCAGTGCTCCTCTAAGTATTGGTCCGAACCGGGCAGCCTGCGGGGCCACCTCGGGGAAACTCGAGGTTTGGTTTTACTCGTAGCTTGACCTATCTGAGTGTGCCCTGAGAACGAGATATGTGCAGCTCCTATCGGGATTTGTCGGCACATTCGGGCGGTGTTGCTAGATTTGTTTTAACTTGTCGAAGTGTCTTGTAGAACCGGGATGCCGAGTCTGATCGGAATGTCTCGGGAAAAGGTATATCCTTCGTTGATCGTGAGAGCTTGTCATGGGCTAAGTTGGGACTCCCCTGCAGGGATTTGAACTTTCGAAAGCCGTGCCCGCGGTTATGGGCAGATGGGAATTTGTTAATGTCTGGTTGTAGATAACTTGAACCTTAACTCAATTAAAATGAATCAACTATGTGTGTTACCGTGATGGTCTCTTCTGGGCGGAGTTCGGGAAGTGAACACGGTGTTGGAGTAATGCTTGCCACAGGTTGTTCTCTAGTTATTCGTTCGCGCTTTGCCTTCTCTTCTCGCTCTCTTTTGCGAACAGGTTAGCCACCATATATGCTAGTCGCTTGCTGCAGCTCCACATATTACCTTGCCTTACCTATAAGCTTAAATAGTCTTGATCGCGAGGGTGCGAGATTGCTGAGTCCCTGTGGCTCACAGATTACTTCCAAACCAGATGCAGGGCCTGATGACTCCGCTCCAGATGACGCGCTTGAGCTCAAGTGGGAGTTCGACGAGGACTCACGCCGTTACTATGTGTCTTTCCCTGATGATCAGTAGTGGTGCCCAGTTGGGGCGATCAGGACCGTGTCGCATGTTGGGTTGATCTTTTATTTTGGCACCGTAGTCGGGCCATGAGTGATTGGATGATGTAACGCTATTTATGTACTTTGATTGACGTGGCGAGTGTAAGCCAACTATGTTCCTTCCCCTTTTATTATTATATTACATGGGATGTTGTGAAGATTGCCTTACTTGCGACATTGCTTTCAATGCGGTTATGCCTCTAAGTCGTGCTTCGACACGTAGGAGATATAGCCGCATCGAGGGCGTTACAGAAGCAGCCTGTGTTCAAAGTTCATCAGGTTAGTCCTCAAACGATCCTTTTCGATTCTCCGTTTGCTTCCCAGTGGAAGCCAACCCGAGTATCAGGGGCTACTACCTATACACAGGCGCATCTTTGCAAGTGAAGCATAGCCGAAAACATTATGTCACAAACCTCGAAGCCCTTCAGTAGGCTCATGAAGGCTTCATTTAATCCGCTCTTCGCGGATGAAATCTTCTCAATCACTGTACCCATCAAGGTAAGCTGTTCCCCCGAGACAGATGCTTTCCGCAACATGTCCCGTAATATATCCGGAGTCTCCGGGTTTCCGAAAGCTGCTCCAAGAGGACAATCATCCTTTGGAGGAATCTGTTCACCCGTCTCCAGAATCACTGTCGACTGCGAACCGTTCAGTCCAGGGCCTTTGTTATCATCAGCCCCGGAATCCCGAATGGTCGAAGCTCCACCTTCGGATACTGCCTCTTCTGTCCCCTGCTTAACTTGTTTGTCAAAAGGGACCCTCCGTGATGACACTTCAGAGTCATCTGCCTTGTTTGGCGAGGAGGTTGGAGGAGGCGTCTCGCTCTCCACCATCTCTGGGAGGAGACTCCCCGAAGAAGAGGATCGCCCAGAAAAACTCTGTGCCGACCTGTAGAAATACATGAATGCGTTATGTATATCTTCGGTAACAACAAGGGAGCGGGACGTTATCAAAGTACTCTGGATTCTCTTACGGTTTGGCCGAGGGCTTGTCCCCTTGTTGGAGCTGTTTAACGGCGTCGCTTTCCAAACCTAGGCTGCTCGACGGTGGCATCTTGCCCTTCTTGGGAGACCACCCCTCCCAATCTTCGAAGGCGGCCCTTTTCCTCCTGTTTGAAGAAGGGATACTGGGTCCTTTTCCGCCTATGTCTTCGGGCGAGGAAAGGTCGATATCTCCGGATTCAGTGTCCGACTTACCTCTGGAACCAAGGTCATCTTGGGTCTTCTCGCCCTCCCCTGCTGACGCCTGAGTCTTCGGAAGGGGACCGGACACCTAATCAGTTCCACCTTGTTTATCCAGCCCTGAAAAAGGATGACACTGTTGGTATCTTGCCACTGGGTATTTGATTATAGGATATTCGGTAAGCGGGTACTTACCGGGGTATCCGGACAGTTACAGTCTAGGCCGACATCTTCGGTGGTGTCCGGCCATTGCCTTCGTTTCCCAAAGAATAATTTCCACGTTCCTTCGTGCGTTGTGCCGAAGAAGTGCTGAAGAGTCGGCGACCCTTCTGGATTAAACTCCCATAGGAGGAGTGGCCGTTGCTGACACGGCAGGGTCCGACGAACTAGCATTACTTGAACGACGTTGGCTATGTCGATGTCCCTCTCAATGAGGCTTCGAATGCGACTTTGCAGAGTTCGCACATCATTCGTTGATCCCCAATCCAGCCCCTTGTTAATCCATGATGCAAGATGAATTGGGGGGCTGGATCGGAAGGCGGGCGCAGTTGCCCACTTGGAGCTGCGGGGCTCGGTGATATAGAACCACCCCTACTGCCACAGATCGGAAGATTTGGCGAAGGATCCTTTCAGCCAAATGGCGCTAGCAAGCTTGCTCACTGCAGCGCCGCCGCACTCGGCTTGCTCCCCCCCTACCACTTGTGGCTTCACATCGAAGGTCTTGAGCCACAAGCCGAAGTGCGGAGTAGTTCGGAGGAAGGCTTCGCACATGACGATAAACGCCGAGATAAGAAGAATAAAGTCCGGGGCCAGATCGTGAAAATCTAGCTCGTAATAGAACATGAGCCCTCGGACGAAGGGGTTAAGTGCAAACCCTAACCCGGGGAGGAAGTGGGACACGAACACGACCCTCTCGCCGGATCTGGGGGTGGGAATAACCTGCCCCTCGGCAGGAAGACGGTGATGAATTTCTGCGGTCAGGTACCTCACCGCCCGAAGCTTTGCGATATCTTCCTCGGTGACAGAAGAAGCTACCCACCGGCCTTGACGGCTGGATCCAGACATGATTGGGGCTTGTGGCGACCGAAACTCGGGTGTTGGAACTCGGGGTTGCAGGGGTCGAGGAAGAGGCAAGCGTGGAAGAAAAAGACAGGTCTACACCCCTATATAAAGGCTGCAGATATCAAACGACTCCCCTTGGGCCTCAAAAACTTGCTTGTTTCCAAGGAGTTGTACCCAAGCGACGGTTGGGTTACCCACGTCCGGGTTGACACGAATCCCTTAAAAAGGGAGGCACGATCTCCGCTTGGATAAGACGCGCCAATAAAGCCACGTCTTGGGACGTGGGGCGACGGGCCGGCTAAAACAGTTCGCAAGTACTGGCCGGGCAGGCGTGGTGTCATATTACCAAAAAGTGGTCGATGGGTTGAACTCATAAAATATTATGTCCTCTGCGGTTATGTATACCAGACCGGATACAATCATCACATCTGAAGATCAACTAGGAGTTCGGAAAGGGGAACCCGCCTTGCAATGCCGAAGACAATCTGCGCGCCGGACTCCTCGTCATTGAAGCCAGGTTCAGGGGCTACTGGGGAGTCCTGGACTAAGGGGTCCTCGGGCGTCCGGCCTGTTATCCATGGGCCGGACTGATGGGCTGTGAAGACATGAAGGCCGAAGACTGTACCTGTGCCCGGATTGGACTCTCCTTGGCGTGGAAGTCAAGCTTGGGACCGCCTATGAAGATTCCTTCTTATGTAACCGACTCTATGTAACCCTAGATCCCCCTGGTGTCTATATAAACTGGAGGGGTTAGTCCGGAAAGGAGAGACTCATTACCATAGTCATACAGGTTAGACTTTTAGGGTTTAGCCATTACGATCTCATGGTAGATCAACTCTTGTAACACTCATATTCATCAAGATCAATCAAACAGGACGTAGGGTATTACCTCCATAGAGAGGGCCCGAACCTGGGTAAACATCATGTCCTCTGTCTCCTGTTACCATCGATCCTAAACGCACAGTTCGGGGCCCCCTACCCGAGATCCGCCGGTTTTGACACCGACATTTACCGCCGGTCTCATACGACAACGAAGATGGACACTCGGCGGCTCCGTCGAAAGAACGCCAAGGCGCTCCAGCTTGTTGCCATTGAGCAGTCAGGGTGCGAGCCGGCGGAGACAGCGGCGGAGGCGGCTCGGCCGGCAAAGCTCAAGCGGCAGTTGGATAGAGCCGTCTGGCGGCTCAAAGTGCTGATTGTCGTCTCCGACTCCGACTCCTCCGAAGACGACGACCACGGCGCCTCGTCCAACGACTCGGACGATCCTCCACCGGCTGCCGACCCGTACAACAGCGTCGTCGACCAGAGGAGGAAAGGGCCGGCGAGGAAGTGGTGAAGATCCGTCTTCTCCCCCTTATTAATTTCAAGTTTTTTGGATTTAGTTTGAGATTGTCCGTCGTATTATGTGCATTATGTGTACTTTTGCTATTTTTTGAAGATACGGCTGTGATCTTTTAATGAAGAGATTGTGCATTTGTATGTCTACTCATGATCTATGTAGTTTTTATTAATGTTACATGGTTTAACATGGATATAGGGGGTCGGATATAAGATATGTGGATGTAGACGGTGAAATTTAAGAGCTAATCGGTCAATGCATGCAGACACATCTGTACGCGTCCGTGGGTGTTTGAGGGGCTGGATTTACTGTGTTAGGCTGTAGATGCTCTGGCAGGAAGATGAGGGAGAAATCAGAAATTTTTGACGCGGAGACTGGGCTGGACGAGGGCGACGGGAGGTAAAGAGGTGGACCGGACGTGGCGTGTGGACGGAGCGGAATGGTTCTTCTCCTTGTCCAGTTTTCCGGGCGGGCAGTAGCGGTGGAAGGGAGAGGATACGACGAGGAGCCGTAGGATGAGGTTGCCGACGAAGGGTGCCTTTTTCGCGATAACACAGCAGCTATTCTGTGTTTGGGAGGAGACAAATCCATGTCTATCGGCCACGCAGCCAAGATCTGTTCAATCTGTTCCATGCCGTACTCTCATTCATTTCTCGTTGCTGGCTTCCGGATGGAGTAACTACGTGCAGTAATCAGAGTCTTCCATCTGGTTGTTCGTCACCCCCTTCTTTTTCTCAACTCTCGCCGCCCGCTAAGCTACGAGGATACTTTATTCTAAAGAAAAAGTGCTTGAACAACCATGATGGAATTGGCAACCACCGCATCAGCGTGAAGGTAAACGAAACTCATTAAAAGGACATCGATGAATATACTTAGTGGCAAAATCCCAGGACAATCACAAGCAAACAAACCAAAAGTAGAGAGAGTCGCTAGTGTTCGTGCCATTCATGATAAATCAACAGGCCCTCGTCAGCAAAGGATACAAAATAGCAACCCCTAAAAAGGCTAGTTCCTCTCCCACAAAAGGGATTCTGGATTGACGCAGCTCACCTGCTAATAACCTCCGAGAAGGCGACTAACAAATAGACTATGCAACTGTGCAAGTGGATGACGCGCCTGGCTTTACACATTGATGCCCGTGCCCACTGCTGCTGTTCGTCTAAGGCAACTCTAACCGATCCTCAATAACCGGTTAGAGAAGTACAATTTCGGTTTTACTTCTCTAACCGGCACCCAGTCATCCTTAATTGACGTTAGTTTTTTGAATGGATTTTATTAGCTTAAGATGAAGCATCAAGATAATACAAACACGATGAGCACATACCCTGTCTTTGCATAGCTTGAATGCACACAACTAACATCAACACACACAAAAACACGTCTGCAGATAATAAAGTCATATAAAACCAGTGCTATGCATGGGCGAGAAAAATAAAGAAAAAAAACCCTAAGTGGTCGGATCCGTGATAGGCAAACTACGGGAAAGACTATATCCGCACCAACCATCTCAAAACAACATATGGACAACGAGATTCTTCGATAACAATGACTTCAGGAAGGGAGCGACCCTCAATCGCTACCGTCACCGGATCCCATCAGTCAAGGGCAGAATTTAGATTTTCACTCTGAAGAAACAGTTCGGGCATATCCAAGCAATGCCTTCAAAAAGGCAACGACATATAAGCATCGCCATTGCCAGACTTCGGATCTGGGCTTTCACACCAGACCTCGACACCATCCACGTCACAAATGTATTCCAGTAGCTATATGCGATATGCTGCTGCACATTCATTCCTCCGCGTCAAGCCGTCATCCATAATTCGAATCTCATCGCCAAAGTCAACCATCGGATCTGGAGAAATGAACTCCCCAAAGATCTTTTGATGTCCACTGCCGTCGTGGAGCCACAGGAGGTCGTCGCACCATCACAGTCCGCAGCCACCGCCGCTAGGCTGACCAAGATCTAGACTACCGTCACCGACCGAGGTACCGCGCGCCGACAAGGGGAGACAAGCCACCATGCTAGGCTCGGCCCAAGCGCCGTCGGAGGTCGCACACATCCGCAGGAACTACATGCCTGGCTGTAGCGGCACCCCCAACCAGCGCCCACCCATGCATGCATGCATGCACACTCCCACCGTGGCAGCCTGAACCCAGCCGCTAGGGACCGCCGCAAATCGCGTCCAGCCAGCCGCTAAGCCCCGTCGCCGACCACTGGGACCTCGGGTCCCAGCGCACGCCGACGCACTACCTGTCTCCGTGCCCACTAGATTCGAGTTGTCCCCGTGAGAGAAATCCCTGCCACCGTCGTCGGCCGCACGAGCTTCGCTCGGCAACGTCCTTCGGCCGCGGCGCAGCAAGAGGAGGAGGGATGCAGAGTGGCGGCGCTAGGGTTTGGGAGCACGCCCGAGCCGCCCTGGGCAAGGCTACGCGGGACCGTGCACTTCAGATCAGGATTGTGGCTTTGTATCCTAATCGACATTAGTGTAGGAAAAATTATTCTCAGCCTCACCTCGCCTGCTTATTTTTACTCCACCACTCTGTGGCTGAGTAAAAATTCCCCACCTCCCTAGCCATCTCCTCTGCCTCTCCTATTCCCCATGCATCCCGCGGCGCCGGTGCACCCTGTCGTTCCCTCACACCCCCTTCTCCCAATGCCGGACTGCATGGCCGGCGCTCCCCGCCGCCGATCCGCAGCATGGATCCATGCCATCACGCCTGCCGTGCCGCATCCTCGAGCCGCCGCCGGCCGGCCGATGCGACCCCCGCCCGCATCTCCGACTTCCCGGACCACCCTCCGCCGCGATAGTCGCAGAAGAAATACCTCGTCGTCCACCAGCGAGCGTGGGTGACATGGGTGGCGGAGATCACCGACCAGGAGACCCACACGAAGAAGTGGATATGGTCGTTCCACACGGTGGAGCTCGCTGCCCTGAAATATGACCGATGGCAGGTCTGTTTCCATGGCGCAGACGCGCAACTCAACTTCCTATGCGGGATGGTACCCGCCTACCTCATCCCACTGCCACCGGGGTGGTGGGTACGGCGACTGTTCTGGACGATCGGGAGGCGATGGAGTGCCTCGCGGTGTGGAGGTCGCCGCCGAGGAGTACATGGCCGACCTCCGCCGCCAACTCACCAGGCTCGTGGAGGCGGAGTGGGCTATATTCGTGGAGCGGGTGGTCGGCGGGGAGGTCATCGTCATCTCCGAAGACGAGGTGCAAGGCGGTGACGGCGGCGGCCAGGACAAGAAGGAGTTCGGTGCCGAGGAGTGGCGGTGCATCTTCCCCAACTCCGACGAGGACGGCACCGGCCTGGACCTACTGGGCGGTGGAATGTCGAGGCAAGATTGACTCGACCTCTACTATGGCAAGGATGGCGATGACGAGTAGTTTAATTTAGGGTTTAAGTTAAAATTTGGGTTGTCAAGACAATATGTCCAACTAGGTTGAACTTATGTTTAATTTGTGCAGATTTAGGTTGAAACTAGGTTGAACTTATACAAATTTAATTTTTACTCCGTTATATATAGGGAATTGGTTAGGTCCGGCCAAATCTTAGTGGAGTAAAAATACTCCACTAAGGTTTTACTCCGCCAGATCCTCTGTTATAATAGGGGGTCTGTTAGAGTTGCCCTAAACAAACTAGTTTCCGCTAAACATTCCTCAAATTCTTTTTTTGAACACTTTTCCAAGACTCCAACCGGTCTAAACTTGGCGGAAAAGGTCTATGTGTCGCTGAGTACGCTCGTAGACCGAATTTTCATAAAAAGCTCATAAAAAGAAAGTGAATATGCCAAATTCCTAAAGTAGATAGGGCCTAGCCTACCGGTACCACAAATTTTGTGGGAGATGGTATGTCCTTGGCTCCCTCTTCTTTGTCGAATCAAATAGCTTAGCCAGCAAGGTAGCACCTCTACTTTAATAGTAATCGTTTTGTTTGTCAAAGAGGTTTCTGGTTTTCTTTCTTGGAAGGTTGTTTGTCAAAGAGATAATTGCGCTAGGAATTCATAAACTTGTCGCGTGGATTCAGTATGATACATCAACTTGCAAAACGCAATATATGAACAACTACCAGCATTCTAAAATAAGTAATTTGAATTAAAACCACGACCCTTATTCTGAAACGGAGGTAGTAGTTCATGAACTTGGCTTTGCACAATCACTTCAAATAAAATCAAGCAAACACCACACTCTCCAATGACGCACGTGTGGCACATGCCATTTCCAGCGCCTCCTCCGGCTCCAGAAATTTGCAAATTTATCACATCTATCTTCGAATTGCATCACAAGGTCCTTCTCCTCTATTTCCTCTCCTCTTGTCCGAACCCTAGGGGTAGCCTCCTCATGGGTGATGGCGGCAGCCATTCAGAGGGTGAGGGTGCTGACATCTTGGGGACGAAAACATCGATGACTCATGGGCTTTACCGGGAGTACTTCCCCTTTTCTCCTCGTAGTGGCTCCTGCTCTAGCCCGAATCGACATTTCCCGCATGCCCCTGCACTACATTGCACATACGCGTGCGACAGGCGGCTCCACCGACAACATGTATCGACCGATGTGACGTATGGCCATGCTCTTAACTTTTGGAACCTTTTCAGGCGCTAGTTTGAAGTGCACACACCTCTATTTTCGATGCCTTAAGAATAAGAATAGGTTTTACTGGATGAGCAACATATTTCTGCTACTTCTAAGTAGCATTTTCTGGTCTACAACCTCACTAAGGCTCCTTTCGGAACAAAGGTAAAACATAGGAATTTTGAAGGGTACGATCCTTATAGGAAGAACCCCCTTTGTTCCCTTTGGAACAAAGGAATTGCTGTAACAGATTCATGCCAAATTCCAATGGAATGGACCACTCTAACTGATGATTTGTCTCTGTTTATGCACACAATTGCTCTACTTTCAGTGTGAAACTAAAACGTCAACCTTTTTTAAGAGGGGGGGGGGGGGGGGGGGGGGGGGGGGAGGGTATGTGGAGTCCCTTGAAGTTTAGAATACATGACACCTCAATTTATGCGCATTTCTTATTCTTGCATCTAGCACTGTCGGAGGGTCTCGAAAGATTCAGTAGGTGTTGCTATTTACAAGATCTATTTATACCCAATCGTCGTTTTCTTCATTAGTGGGTCTTCAGGTTGGATTCTTTCAATATACTCACTTCTTTTCATCGACGAAGGTTGCAGTTCTAGTGAACTGGTCCACTCTGATCTTAACACGATGACTTACCGACCGTCTCTGCAACAATTTTTTTCCGGCTCCAATGAGTGAGGGGTGATGACTGCAGCACACCTTCACATTGTTCCAGTGCTTGTAGTCGTCGATACGTAGTCTACGGACTTAGATGTAATCTTTGTTAATTCTTATGTCTTTGTACTACCATGGCAGATGATGAAATATCAAAAGTTTTTTTAAATGTACTTTTATTTTGGCCTGCCAGTATAGCTTTTTTTTAAGATAGGGTGTTGAGTTGTATACGAACAACATCTGAATTTGTTGGCATGGGCGGGGTGGTCGAAAAAGCTTTCTTTTGGCCTGTTGTGGACAGCTGCCTAAGATCTGGATGGATCCTTCTTCGGTTTCTTCTGTTCCTATTTTATTCTTTGTACATAAAATAATGAGCAGTCTTTGTTGCCTGTAGCATCTGTATATACTACTCCAAGAAAAATGGTACTCTATATGTTGAAAATTGACGTACGGAGGTGGGATCTGGACATCTAGAAGCAAATATCAGCAAGAAAGGAAGAAGGAAATGTTGAATAAAAAAGGGAATGAAAAGGAGGTCTTTGGTTGCTTCGAACACCCCAGCACGAGAATCATAATCAAGAGAGCGAGCTACGATTCTTTCTCCATGAAATACCTCAGTCCTCCCACACTCAGATTGTTGAAAGATTTTAGCGAGCAATGACCCATTTACTTCCTTTTTTCCATGATGAGCATGAGTAGTCAGAGGACTCATTCTAAATCTACGTTTTAGCCCACACGAAGGAGGAGCCATATTAATTACTCCATGTAGATGTGTATATAAAAATATAAAGTGGCCTTGTATATGGTCACTTTTTGTATACTTTTTGTCATCCATGTATTTTCCGATATGGAGAAGGGATATGGAGAAGGTCATAGCCAAAGGACAAACGTATGTTGGGGCCTGCGGCTGCTGTTGCTGAGCAACAAGAACATGCGTGCGGCTAGTAAATTTAAGCCAACCGGACTGCCACTGGATCGTACTAAGACGGAGACCAATTGAGTGATGCCAGCTCGGTATTCATGGGATCCAGAGACTATTATTCCACCAAGGTTTCGCCCAGATACAGTGCGCATGGCGTGCGCAAAGGCCAACAAAAGACACCTTTTGGACAGCAACCGCGCGCTCGCGTGGCCACTTGCCAAGCATGTCGCCCCGGCTCGTCTGCGTTCCCAGCCACATCTCGGAAAAAAGGAATGCTACGCGTAGTACGTCGACGTCTGTGGTGTTTGCGCCCAGGCCAGCCTCCAACCAACCAAGACAGATCGATGCAGATGCAGCAGGAGTATTATTGTTGGGGGATTATCAGGAGAGATCTCGATCTAATCTCCCACCGCGTAAATCGCAAAAGCGAAATTCACGTAGAATGAGTGAGAGTATTCATCCCAGCCGATGCTAGTAAGGCGTCTGCAGAACGGACCGTAAACCTTCACAACGGTCTGAACCGCGCTATTCGGATTGCGGGAGCCATTCAACCCGACCTGTATCGGTCTGTGGGACGGTTCAGACATGATTTTTCCATAAACTAAGGACAAACGTTGGAAGGGTTGCGGGAGTCCGGACCAATCCCAACCAATCCCGTTTCTGACCTTCACGGCCAACCAAAAACCCTTCCCCTCTTCCATGTGCGCTCCCTCCCGACGCCAGCTGCCCGCATTCATGCCGCTATAGAACGCGCTGCTCAACGTTGAAGACGGCTCAGGGCGGACGCGACCTCTCACTGTCTCCGCCATTGAAGCGGCATGTCGGCGAGGGCGCCGTCCGTGCCACATATCCGGTGTCCGCATCTGTTCAATGCTGGAGATGCGTGACTGGATCGGATGTGACGGATATCTACCGCGCCGGTTCAATGCCGATGTTCGTCCGTTTATCGCCATTAAGCAGGCTCGTCGGCCGAGAAACCCACTCCAGCGTCGTGCATTAATGCACCCAGACGCCTCGCCTCGCCGGAATCCGCTACATAAAAGCGGCCACACCTGACTAACTCCACAACACAACACAAGCCCCTCCACATCCTCCTTCCATGCACTACAACCGCCGTGACCGTCAGCGGAAAAGCACTGTGGGACAGTCTGTCGTCGGAGATGAAGCACCCTTGCCGCTGCCTGGCATAGTTATCGTGCTAGGCAGATCGAGGCCGGCTTGCCGGCCAGCTCGCCCTAGGTCTCCGACGACGAGGACGACACCACGATGGAGACGGGCTCCGACGACTCCGCACCGGCTCCCACTCCTCCTGTGCACGTCAGCTTCACCATGGAGCAGGTGCATTCAATGCCGCCATGACAGTGGCGCAGCCTGCGCCGACGCCTTTATCAGTGTTCCAGCAGGCGCAGGAGGAACAACAGTACAACATGTTCCTCCTGGAGCAGCACCGGCTGGCAGAGGGCCATATCTATGGCGAGCACGCGAGCAAGGAGGCCATGGCGAACCCAAATTTCATCACAAAGCAGCGTGCCATCTATGATGCAGCCACGGAGGAGAACTGTGACGCCCCCGGTTTAATCGTACACTAATCATACACGCAAACGTGTACGATCAAGATCAGGGACTCACGGGAAGATATCACAACACAACTCTACAAATAAAATAAGTCATACAAGCATCATATTACAAGCCAGGGGCCTCGAGGGCTCGAATACAAGAGCTCGATCATAGACGAGTCAGCGGAAGCAACAATATCTGAGTACAGACATAAGTTAAACAAGTTTGCCTTAAGAAGGCTAGCACAAACTGGGATACAGATCGAAAGAGGCGCAGGCCTCCTGCCTGGGATCCTCCTAACTACTCCTGGTCGTCGTCAGCGGGCAGCACGTAGTAGTAGGCACCTCCGGTGTAGTAGTAGACGTCATCGAAGGTGGCGTCTGGCTCCTGGGCTCCAACATCTGGTTGCGACAACCAGGTAGAAGGGATAGGGGGAAAAGAGGGAGAAAGCAACCGTGAGTACTCATCCAAAGTACTCGCAAGCAAGGAGCTACACTATAAATGTATGCATTGGTATCAACTGGAATACGGCTATTATATGTGGACTGGACTGCAGAAAGCCGGAATAAAAGGGGGATAGCTAGTCCTTTCGAAGACTACGCTTCTGGCAGCCTCCGTCTTGCAGCATGTAGAAGAGAGTAGACTGAAGTCCTCCAAGTAGCATCGCATAGCATAATCCTAACCGATGATCCTCCCCTCGTCGCCCTGTGAGAGAGCGATCACCGGTTGTATCTGGCACTTGGAAGGGTGTGTTTTATTAAGTATCCGGTTCTAGTTGTCATAAGGTCAAGGTACAACTCCAAGTCGTCCTGTTACCGAAGATCACGGCTATTCGAATAGATTAACTTCCCTGCAGGGGTGCACCACATACCCCAACACGCTCGATCCCATTTGGCCGGACACACTTTCCTGGGTCATGCCCGGCCTCGAAAGATCAACACGTCGCAGCCCCACCTAGGCACAACAGAGAGGTCAGCACGCCGGTCTAAACCTAAGCGCACAGGGGTCTGGGCCCATCGCCCTTAGCACACCTGCACGTTGCGTACGCGGCCGGAAGCAGAACTAGCCCCCTTAATACAAGAGCAGGCTTACGTTCCAATCCGGCGCGCGCCACTCAGTCGCTGACGTCACGAAGGCTTCGGCTGATACCACGACGCCGGGATACCCATAACTACTCCCGCGTAGATGGTTAGTGCGTATAGACCAAATGGCCAAACTCAGATCAAATACCCAGATCTCGTTAAGCGTGTTAAGTATCCGCGAACGTCGACCAGGGCCAGGCCCACCTCTCTCCTAGGTGGTCGGAACCTGCCCTGTCGCTCCGCCTCAAAGATCCACTCGCGGGTGCTCCTCAAGCCGACCCGTCTTTAGTCACCACATGTATCATGTATAAAGTATAGTAATATACCCGTGATCAACTCCCGAGTGATCACGGCCCGATAGTATAGCATGGCAGACGGACAAGGATGTAGGGGCACTGATGAAAAACTAGCATCCTATACTAAGCATTAGGATTGCAGGTAAGGTAACAACAGTAGTAGCAAGGACAGGCTATGCATCAGGATAGGAATAACGGAAAGCAGTAACATACTACACTACTCTAATGCAAGCAGTATAGAGAAGAGTAGGCGATATCTGGTGATCAAGGGGGGGGGGCTTGCCTGGTTGCTCAGACAAGGAGGGGTCGTCAACACCGTAGTCGATCGGGGTACCAGCAGCAGCGTCAGTCTCGTAGTCTACCGGAAAGAAGTAACGGAGGGGGAACAAAATAAATAACAGAGCAATCAAATGTAACACAAAGCAAGACGCGGCAATACGTTGCTAGGGGTGACCTAACGCAGGGATAGGTGATATCGGCGAAGGGGGGAAACATCCGGAAAAGTATCCCCGGGGTTCCGCGTTTTCGGACAGATGAACCGGAGGTGAAATGTTGCAGGTTCACTATGCTAGGGACGCGTGGCGGACGAACGGGCTGCGTATCCGAATTTGTCTCATCGTTCTGAGCAACTTTCATGTTGAAAATAATTTAATCCGAGTTACGGATTAAAAGATATGATTTTCTAAAGATTTTATTAATTTCTGAAATTTAATTAATTATTTAATTAATTCAAAAATAGATTTATGACATCAGCATGATGTCATGCTGACATCAGCAGTCAACAGGGGTTGACTGGGTCGAACTGACGCGTGGGTCCAGTGGGACCCACCTGCCATACTCTGTTAGGTTAATTAGGGTTTAGTTAAACTAATTACTGTTTAATTAAGCTAACAGGTTAATTAGATTAATTAATTACGGTTAATTAACTTAATTAATTTAGTTAATTAATTAATTAAATTTATTTATTATTATTTGTTTATTATATAGTTTTTAATTCCCTTTTTTAAAAAAAAATCATTCTGGGGCGGGCCCCCTTGTCATTGGCCCATAGGGGTCCAGCGGGCTAACGGGCGCGGTAGCTGGGGCGAAGCCCCGTGAGCATGCGGGCGCGCGGGCGCCAACTGGGCGAGCCCGGGCGCAGGCCGATGGGGCACCGCGGGGCGAACAAGGGCCGGCGGTAGTGAGCGCGCGAGCGCAAGCGGACGCGGAGTGCGGGCAGGGGAGCCCGGGGGTGCGACGACGCAGGGCTGGACGCGCCCAGGGCGGCGATGCGCGCTGGGGGCCGCGGCGCAGCATGCAAGTGCGGCGCGACGGCGGCCACGGGATGCAGCGGGCGAGCACGGTGACGGCGGCGCGCGCGCATAAAGGAGGAGAGGGAGGACGAGGGAGGCAGTGGCTCACATAGGAGCGGGAGGGGTCATGGCAGCGGGCTCGAGGAGGTGGCGGCAGGGTCGCCGGCGATGGGGGGCGGCAGAGGGCGGCGCCGTTCGGGGAAGCAGCCGGCGTCGGGGTCGAGCGGCACCGGGCTCGGGGCGTTCTAGCTGGGAGGAGGACGAGCAGGCGACGATGATGGTGGGTGGCTCCGGCGAAGCAGTGGCGGGATGAGGCATCGGCGGTGTGCGGCGGCGGCGGCGCCCTGGGCGCGGCCCAGAACCAGTCGGGGAGGTCGAGGTGGAGGACGGGGCGCCAGGTGACGGCGAGGGGCGACGGAGCGCCGCAGGCAGCGATCGGCGTCGAGGGCGAGGCCCTGGATCCAGAAGGGATCGGGCAGAGGAGGGGCAAGGGGATCGGGGGGTCGGGGGTTGTGCGGTCGTGGGAGGGTGGCGGCGCCAGGAGGGGAGCGAGGGGAGAGATGGGTGGAGTGGGGATCGTGGGGGTGTGGGCTAGGTCATATGAGGGGCACCAAGTTGGGCCGGCCTGGCTTGCCCAGTGGCCAGCTGGGCCGAGGCCCAGCGGGGGGGGGGTCTTTTTCCCTTTTTTTGTTGTTCTATTTTCTATTTACTTCTTTTTTTGTTTTTATTTTATTCTGGTATTCTCTTTTTATAAACCACAAAACAAATTCCTAAATTAGTGTTCCAACACAATCCAATGTCACAAAAAAAAACTTTTACCCTGAAATAAAATAGTTTAGCATTTTACAAAATACCAAAGGCATTCAAATAATTGTTTTAGCTACTGTTTTGTTCATGTTTAAGTATTCAAACATTTTATAAAAGTTTGATTTCTACACCATAATTACCTGTGCATTATTTCACTCACACTAAACATTTTAGTTTTAATATTTGAAAACTTTTATTGTTTGTTAGATTTTGAAATTGAATTCGAATCGGTTTCGAACTAAATCGAGATTAGCAACAGTAACCATGGTGATGTGGCATCATTAGCGGAGGGTTACTGCAGCGTAACTATCCGGGCGTCACAAGAACATAGCTAGCTGCGCCTCCAACGCGCCGCCGATGAACCATCAGCCGGCCCGGCGGACGACGACAGCCAAAGCGTCACCATTTCCCTCCTGGACCTCACATCCACCGACGACGGACAAGGCGTAGACTCCTTCAATGATTAATAGGCCACGGGAGGCGGCGGGGCCTGGTGTCACATGTGGGTCGGTGTGCCTCCCATGTTCTACTCTTTCTCACCGGAGACCGCACCTTTATTTTATCAGTCTTATCGCTGGTGCTTATAAAGATGGCAAAAGGAGGACGACACGGGCTTGGACGCCGGGCGCCGCCTCAGTAGGATAAGTTCAGGAGCGGGTTTTTTTGTTCTAAATGTTTGAAATATAGTTAAATTTGTCGTGTATGTATGAAATCCGTCATGTTTGTGTAAAATCTGACCATGTTTGCATGAATTTCATCCAGTTCATTGAAAAATAGTTTGAATGTATGCAGCTAGCATTAGATGTCCCACATGTATGTCCGCGGACCTATGCGAGGCGGGCGTGACGTGTGGACGAGGCGGAATGCTTCTCCTCCTTCCTCTCTAGTTTTCCACGCAGCAGCGGCGGAACCGTGGAACCTAGAAGGCAGAAGAGACCAGGGGCGGGAGCATCAGGTTGCCGAGGAAGGAGGCCTTTTCACAATGATGCAGTAGGTATTCTGTCTTCGGGAGTAGACAAATCTGTGTGTTCCGCCCACCGCGCCATGCGCGCGCCATATCCCATGGTTGATGGTTCATATCTACAGCCACGCCAGCCAGCCAGCCTAGATCGGTTCACTCTGTTCCATGCCGTGCCCTGATGTCCCGTTGCTGCTTCTCGAATGTGAGAATCTTGCATCTGGTTGCTCATCTCCAAAGGATCCCTTTTCTTTCTCAACTCTAGCCAGCCGCCCGCTAAGCTAGGTGCATACTAAAGAAAAGGAGCTATACTAGGTGTAGCATGTTTTAGTAGTGCCTGAACAACCATGATCGGATCGACAACCACCGCCTCAGCGTGAAGGTAAACGAAATCCATTAAAAGGACGCCAATGAAGCAGACTTGGTCTCACAGAATCGCAGGACAACCGCAAGCAAACAAACAAAAAGCAGAGGGAGTCGCTAGTGTTCGGACCATTCGTGATACTAAATCAACAGGCCCTAGCCGGCAAAGGAGGAGTACAAAATAGCTAGCTCTAAGGGCATGTACAATGATTGATAAGATAGTCTTATCTTAAATCTTGCATGTGATTTAGAGATGACAACAAAATTTGTCTACAATGGGTCATCTCTTAGTCTTATCTTCAATAACTAGTAATTCCTAAAATTTTGGTGAGACATATTGTGCTAAGAGATCACCTCTTGTCTTCTCTTAAATAAGAGAAGACAAACATTTTCTTATGAGTTCTCTCTCCTCAACCTCATCATCTATCCTACGTGGCACTCCTAAGATAGCACCATTGTACATGCCCTAAAAAGGCTACTGTCTCCTCTCCCAAAAAAGGTTTAAAGGGCATTTTTTCCGGATTGACGCAGCTCATCTGCTAACCTCCAAAAAGGCGGCTAGCAAACAGACAGCGCAACCGTGCAAAGTTGATGACGTGCCTGGCTTTACACATTGATGACTCGCGCCCACTGTGCTCTGGTTCGTTAAGCAAAGTAGTTTCCCCCAACTTTTCCCAGATTCAGGTGGGCTAAACCCGGCGGAAAAGGTCTATGTGTTGTAGTATACGATCGTATGCGTGCGCTCACTATCCACAAACTTCACAAAAAGCTGATAAAAATAATGTGAATATGCCAAATTCCTAAAGTGGACAAGGCCTAAGGGATAGTACAACAATTTTTCTAGGAAATGGTATCTCCTCGGCTCCTCGTTATTGATCGAATCGAATAGCTTAGCCAGCAAGGTAGCACCTGTACTTAAATACTCCCTAGTGTTGAAAAACGACTTATATTTTAAGACTGAGGGAGTAACAGTTTTATTTGTCAGACGACTTATATTTTAAAACTGAGGGAGTAACAGTTTTGTTTGTCAGAGAGCGGAAAGTAGTGTTTGGATCCCGAGCTCCATGGATCTAAGTATTTTGAAAAATACAAAAACCAAGTCTTAAAGTTTCAAAAAATTCTATAAAAATGCATATAAAATTTTCATGAAGAAATACACTGCGGTTCAAGCTAAACAAAAAATGAAATCATGTTTTTCTAACACATGCACTATTCACTATAAAAGCCACCAAAGCGTATTTGACCATGAACATTTATAGAAATGCAGTATACATCTAAGTGTTCATATGTAGTTTTTTTTTTGAATTTTAGAAAACAGGGCTTCATTGAGCTCGAGATCCTTTTTCCTTTTTTGAAAGGTTCTTTGTCGAAGAGGTAATTGCGACTGGTAATTCATAAACTTGTTGTGTGGATTCAATATGATACATCAACTTGCAAAATGCCCTTTTGGTTACCTGCACCGGTTTTTGCCCTTTTGCATACTTGTCCCAGTTGGGCCTGACTGAGCAAATGCAGGCCAAAAACCAAATATGCACTTAGTTTGGTTGCCTACATGTCCTTTCCCTACATCGTAACGAAGCCTCTACGCACCGCGTTTGGTTGCTCGCATTGCATGTGGTCAGATGAGTGCACGTTGTTTGGTTGCTTGCACTGAATATGATTAAGACTTAGTAGTTACCCATAACACACAGTGTTACACTAGAGTGCCTCGGCGACAACGGTAGACGGTGGTTGCGGCGCCGCGTCCGACATTACGAGCATGGAGTCGCGGGCGAGCGACCTCATCGATGATGCAGTGAACTATTTGCTAGCGTCACCGCCGTAAAGAAAGTCCATGTGGAGTAACGAATAGAAGGGCGTTGAGGCAGGGATGATGAAGAAAAAATGCAGTGTGCCCGCCATGGCGGCGTCAGTGTAGTTGGACGGGGAGGAGGAGGCCAAAAGGAACGGCGATGATGAAGGGGCCATTGTAGTAGGACGTGGAGAAGGAGGCCGAGAAGAACGACGATGACAACGGCACCATTGTAGTAGGACGCGGGCGAGAAGGTCGAGAGGAACGACATCAATGATGGCTTCAGTGTAGCAGAACGTGGGAGACGACACAGAGAGGAACGACGATCGAGCGAGTGTAATAGGACATGGGAGAGGAGGTTGAGAGGAACGACACTGATGGTGGCGCTAATGCAACAACACACATGAGGGAACGACGATGGCGACGACACCATTGTAGTAGGACGCAAGCAAGGAGGTGAGAGGAACGGCGCCGGTGGTGGCTTCAATGTAGCAGGACATGGGAGAGGAGGCCGAGAGGAGGCGGTGGCGCCAGTGTAACAGCATGCGGGATAGGAGTCCAAGAGGAGCAACACCGGCAGTGACGACAATTATATACTTGACGAGGATGGTGTGGGATTTAATCGTCTATGATCGTCGAAACAGAAAATGTGCAACACGAAAGTCGTGTGAAATTGTAAGGTGAAGCTACTGATAAGGAGAACTCAGATGGTCGACTGTGCGTGATGAATTTACGGTCAACGAAACTATGAACACGAAATTCATCCAAAATAGCTCCAAACATGAACACGAAATTAAACATTTACGGTCAACGAAACTATGAACTGATCACAAAAATGAAACCAGAACATCGATGTGCATCTTTTTCATGTAGAGCTTATCTCAAATTGATGCACCGTTGTGTGGATTAGAAATGACCTAAGAAAGAAGATTAGAGAAGGAACATACTCGAGGTGGAAGAAGAAACAATGTACACTGTGTATACTGCTCGCATGCTCTCATGCAAGAGGGCCCACCATGTATGCTCAAAGGTGGCTCGCCTCAGCCTGGCCCGGCAGAAACGGTCAATTTGAGCATTCCTCCAGATGCAGGCTGAGAGGTGCTTTGAGTTTCGTGCGGGCAAACTTTTTCATGTGACTGAGATAACCAAAGAGCCAAAAAAACATCCCGTCCTGTCTGGTTGGGCCTAATGCAACCAATCAAACACGTCCTTCAATCAAAACAAGATTATACCCCGCACTTTGTTGTAGAAATGTTTTGTAGTATATATTAGTGATATTTTTTGTATGGAATATTAGTAATATTTTTTATATGAAATATGAATATTTTTGTTTGATTATTGTATAGTTGTAAAACATATGTACAAATAGCATAATGGAATGAAAATTCTCATGCATTTTGCATGCTGAGGTAGACTTTTTATAATACAAAGTTACGTGCTAAAGGTGGGTGTTTTCTATGCATGTTGCATGTTGAGATGACATGATTTGATGTTGAGAGAAATACATTAGTCGGGGCAAGTTATTCAGTTATAAAATATCACACCAACATGGCTGATTTTGTCTATGTGGCCTGCCATGCTATCCAATGACGCATGTGTTGGGGATCGTAGCAGAAATTTAAAATTTTCTACGCATCACCAAGATCAATCTATGAAGTAATCTAGCAACGAGGGAAAATGGAGTGCATCTACATACCCTTGTAGATCGCTAATCAGAAGCGTTGCAAGAACGCAGATAAAGGAGTCGTACTCGCAGCGATTCATATCGTGGTTGATTCCGATCTAGGCGCCGAACAACGGCGCCTCCGCGTTCAACACACGTGCAGCCCGGTGACGTCTCCTACGCCTTGATCCAGCAAGGGGAGAAGGAGAGGTTGGGGAAGACTCCGTCCAGCAGCAGCACGACGGCGTGGTGGTGGTGGAGGAGCGCGGGACTCCAGCAGGGCTTCGCCAAGCACTACGAGAGACGAGGAGGGAGAGGGGTAGGGTTGCGCCAACAGGGAGATCGAATCGTGTATTGGGCTGCCCCTTTGCCTCCACTATATATAGGGGGAGAGGGAGGGCTGCGCCCCCACCTAGGGTTCCCACCCCAAGGGGTGCGGCAGCCCTAGATCCCATCTAGGGTGGCGGCCACAAGGGGGAGAGGGAGAGGCGCACCTGGGGTGGGCCTTAGGGCCCATCTGCCCTAGGGTTTGCCCCCCTCCCCACTTGGAGGCGCCTTGGGCCTTGGTGGGAGGCACCCCAGCCCACCTAGGGGCTGGTCTGTTCCCACTATTGGCCCATGTATGCCTCCGGGGCCCGTGGCCCCTCCCGGTGGACCCCCGGACCCCTCCGGTGGTCCCGGTACACTACCGATGATGCCTGGAACACTTCCGGTGGCCAAAATCATACTTCCTATATATCAATCTTTACCTCTGGACCATTCTGGAACTCCTCGTGACGTCCGGGATCTCATCCGGGACTCCGAACAACATTCGGTAACCGCGTACATACTTTCCCTCTAACCCTAGCGTCATCGAACCTTAAGTGTGTAGACCCTACGGGTTCGGGAGTCATGCAGACATGGTCGAGACAACTCTCTAGTCAATAACCAACAGCGGGATCTGGATACCCATGTTAGCTCCCACATGCTCCACGATGATCTCATCGGATGAACCACGATGTCAAGGATTCAATCAATCCCGTATATAATTCCCTTTGTCTATCGGTACGATACTTGCCCGAGATTCGATCGTCGGTATCCCGATACCTTGTTCAATCTCGTTACCGGCAAGTCTCTTTACTCGTTCCGTAACACATCATCCCGTGATCAACTCCTTGGTCACATTGTGCACATTATGATAATGTCCTACCGAGTGGGCCCAGAGATACCTCTCCGTTACACGGAGTGACAAATCCCAGTCTCGATTCGTGCCAACCCAACAGACACTTTCGAGATACCCGTAGTGCACCTTTATAGCCACCCAGTTACGTTGTGACGTTTGGCACACCCAAAGCACTCCTACGGTATCCAGGAGTTGCACAATCTCATGGTCTAAGGAAATGATATTTGACATTGGCAAAGCTTTAGCATACGAACTACAAGATCTTGTGCTAGGCTTAGGATTGGGTCTTGTCCATCACATCATTCTCCTAATGATGTGATCCCGTTATCAACGACATCCAATGTCCATGGTCAGGAAACCGTAACCATCTATTGATCAACGAGCTAGTCAACTAGAGGCTTACTAGGGACATGGTGTTGTCTATGTATCCACACATGTATCTGAGTTTCCTATCAATACAATTCTAGCATGGATAATAAACGATTATCATGAACAAGGAAATATAATAATAACCAATTTATTATTGCCTCTAGGGCATATTTCCAACAGTCTCCCACTTGCACTAGAGTCAATAATCTAGTTCACATCGCCATGTGATTAGCACTCACAGGTCACATCGCCATGTGACCAACATCCAAGAGTCTACTAGACTCAATGATCTAGTTTACATCACTATGTGATAAACACACAAAGAGTTCTGGGTTTGATCATGTTATGCTTGCGAGAGAGGTTGTAGTCAACGGGTCTTGCCATATTCAGATCCCTATGTATTTCGCAAAACTTTATATCGTAGATGCTGCTACCACGTTCCACTTGGAGCTATTCCAAATTGTTGCTCCATTATATGTATCCGGTATCTCTACTTAGAGCTATCCGGATAGGTGTTAAGCTTGCATTGACGTAACTCTTTATGTCGAAGTCTTTATCACCTCCATAACCGAGAAACATTTCCTTATTCCTCTAAGGATAATTTTGACTACTATCTGGTGATCCACTCCTAGATCACCTTTGTACCCTCTTGCCAGACATGTGGCAAGGCACACATCAGGTGCGGTACACTAGTAGAAAAAGGGTCAAATGTGAAGCACATTAGTGCCGGTTTGAATTTGAGCCGGCACTAATGTGACCATTAGTGCCGGTTCCAACGGCTAGGCGGGCGGGCCTCATTAGTACCGGTTCATGGGGAACCTTTAGTACCGGTTCATGCCACGAACCGGTACTAATGAGGCTGTGTCAGGCAATGGTCAGGCTGGGGCCCCCACGAAGACCTTTAGTACCGGTTCATGCCATGAACCGGTACTAGAGTTTCTTAGTAAGCTGATTTTTAGTCCCACCTCGCTAAGAGAGAGGCAGTATGAGCGGTTTATAAGCCGTGAGTGCACAGACAATGACGAAGAGGCGCAATGCTCACCTGCATGTTGATTAGCTTCAAGCCTTTCGGAATAGCATAGATTGCACTGAGCTATGTGCAGTGCAGTCTACACTATTCCGAAAGGCTTGAAGCAAATTAACCAGCATTGCACCTCTTTTTTATTTTTAATAACTTATTTGAACTCCGTACTTCTTTTGTGTTCAGTATGCAGCATTCAAAGCGATGTCATCAATTTCCAACATGTTCTGACATCATTTGTTGTTTTTCGGTCATTTACCTAATTGCTTGAAGCAAATTAATCAGCATTGCACCTCTTTTTTATTTTTAATAACTTATTTGAACTCTGGACTTCTTTTGTGTTCAGTATGCAGCATTCAAAGCGACGTCATCAATTTCCAACATGTTCTGACATCATTTATTGTTTTTCGGTCATTTACCTAATTGTTTAGAGAGCTAAATGACCGTGAAATTGAAAATCACTACAAAATGAATTCTGAAAATGTTGAAACTTGGCATGGTATCATCATTTCACCCGCATAGCATGTGCGAAAGAGTAGAGAGGGTCACGGAAAAAACTGGACGCACTTCGTGTACAAACTGGACAAACTCTTTCGGAGTATCAGGGTTTCGGACAAGAACTCATCTGTTACACGGCCACTTCAATGTTTTTTAAACTTATTTGAACTCCGGACTTCTTTTGTGTTCAGTATGCAGCATTCAAAGCGACGTCATCAATTTCCAACATGTTCTGACATCATTTGTTGTTTTTCGGTCATTTACCTAATTTTTTAGAGAGCTAAATGACCGTGAAATTGAAAATCACTACAAAATGAATTCTGAAAATGTTGAAACTTGGCATGGTATCATCATTTCACCCGCATAGCATGTGCGAAAGAGTAGAGAGGGTCACGGCAAAAACTGGACGCACTTCGTGTACAAACTGGACAAACTCTTTCGGAGTATCAGGGTTTCGGACGAGAACTCATCTGTTACACGGCCACTTCAATGTTTTTTAAACTTATTTGAACTCCGGACTTCTTTTGTGTTCAGTATGCAGCATTCAAAGCGACGTCATCAATTTCCAACATGTTCTGACATCATTTGTTGTTTTTCGGTCATTTACCTAATTGTTTAAAGAGCTAAATGACCGTGAAATTGAAAATCACTATAAAATGAACTCTGAAAATGTTGAAACTTGGCATGGTATCATCATTTCCCCCGCATAGCATATGTGAAAGAGTAGAGAGGGTCACGACAAAAACTGGACGCACTTCATGTACAAACTGGAAATAGAAGAAAAGAAATAATGTAGAAAAAAACTATACAAGAAAATTACTCAAAAATAAATAGAAGAAAATAAATAATGCAGAAAAGAAAAAAATTATATAAAAAATTACTCAAAAATAAATAGAAGAAAATAAATAATGCAAAAAAGAAAAAAACTATATAAAAAATTTGTTGGCGCACTGCCCAGTGGGCCTGCCAGACCTAGGGTGTGCAAATGCAGGCCCAGAAGGGCCAGCAGACTCACAGGGCAGCGTGCCGTAGTTAGGCCTAGAAGCCTGCTATATAGAGAAGCTTGAAGGAGCAGCCGTGGCTGGGTTTATAAAACAGTGCAGCTGCCCTTCGCTCGGCGAGATGGGACTAAACATTGTGCACCGCCGGTGGCAGCGCACAACCATTAGTACCGGTTGGTTGCTCCAACCGGTACTAAAGGGGGCCGTCTCCCGCCCCTTGGCCTGGCGAAAATTGGCCTTTAGTACCGGTTGGTGGCTCCAACCGGTACTAAAGACCCCTAGTATATATATGGCACTTACGAAAAAAAACAGTTTCATCGACCATCAGTACTTCTTCTCGATCCAACTTCTTCGCCGCGCCCGTCGCCCATCGCGTGCCGCCCCCGCCGCCCGTCGTCGCCGTCACCGCCGTCGCCCACGCCACCCGTCGTCGCCGTCACGGCCGTCGCCCCCGCCACCCGTCGTCGCCGTCACCGCGCCGTCGCCCCCGCCGCGCACGTCGCCGCCGCCTTTCGCCCGCCGCGCCCGTCCCCATCGCCGCCGCCTCTCGCCCACCGCGCCCATCCCCGTCGTCGCCCGCCGTCGCCCGTACGCCGCCGCCCCCCCGCTCGTACACACACACACCACACACACACACATACACACACACATTGTTTTTACTTATTTTCTATTTTCTGCTGTTTAGATTAATGTTAGATAAATTACGTAGATAATAATGTTAGAATGTTAATGTTAGATGAATTATATGGAAAAGATGTTAAATACTAATGTCAAATATATTTTACATGAATTAGAACAAGTTGAACTAGTTGAATTAGTATAGCTTGATATTAATTAGGTATATATATATGAGATTTGAACTAGTTGAATTAATATAACTAGTTTATTTTTAGTATGAAAATTAATAGAACAAGTTTATTTTTAGTAAGAAAATTTAGGTATATGAGATTTGATGATCTAATCAAAATATTACTATATAGAACTACCTACTTTATTTTAGTAAGAAATCAATAGAACTAGTTTATTTTTAGTAAATGCTTAGTTGAATTAATAGAACTAGTTTATTTAGTTGAATTAATAGAACTAGTAAGTGTTTAATGTTTCACCTATATATGAACATATGTTAGATATTAATGTCAAATGTTAGATGAATTAGATATAAATTATATGTTAGATATATATTTAATTTAGTTATATGAGATTTCATTATCTAATTAACATTTTATTATATAGAACTAGCTACCTTATTTTTAGTAAGAAAATTAATAGAACTAGTTTAGTTGAATTAATTAGTTGAACCAGTTAGTTGAATTAGTTCAATTAATTAGGTATATTCTTCGTATGTGCTTAGTTGAATTAGTTCAATTAATTAGTTGAACTAGTTGAATTAACAGAATTAGTTGAATTAATAGAACTAATAAGTCTTTAATGTTTCACCTATGAACATAGGAATGTCATCTCACGACGAACACGATTTCATTATGTGCGAATACTGCGAAGACCAGCGCGGCCTGTGCGGCAGAAATTTTCGAGTTGATGATAGACGCTTCAGCATCAAGCTGGATGAGAACTTCGAAGTGGATACAGTAAGTCACAACGACAAGTCTTTTTTCGTAATTAAGCATGACTTATGCTTCATTTGCTTCAACTTTTAATTTTAATTTTTCACTATTCTACTAGTGTATCCCCTGCCATGCAAGAATTTTTGTCTTTGATAATTTAGGTTTCAGTCCTAACGAAACTATGGAGGTAAAAAGAGTTTACTTGAAGACCGAGCATGGTTATACCTTCAACATCAAATTATACAATGCAGACACATACATCTATTTTGAATGCAAAACTTGGCAAGCACTATGCAAGGCTTATGCATTCGAGCCTGATATGGTTATCACCTTTGATATTCGTCCGGAAGATGATATTGAAGGTAATAGAGACATCTGGGTCGATGTGCAGACGCCTCCAGTTCTATCATTATGTGAGTTTCTCAACCATATTTATGTCTTCGATATGAGATTATTTAAACCAGTTGAATAATTAATAGATCTCAATTTATATTGACAGCTTACTTCCAATCAAGCAAACATGTCTGGTGCTTGGTAGACAGGACCGTCCAATGTCCCGGGGCTGAACTAAACTGCGAGGAGACAAGTCATTATGTTTCATGGCTTGAGGATCTTGATACTGTCAAGACAAATTTCTTTCCTGCACTTAGAAATGTTAGTACTCAAAACGTGCGACCAATAGTGTTCGTACTGAACTACGGTCACATATATTTAGGAAAGATGGAAAATTTCTACTATTTCTCCTCAGTGCATCTTTTGCATACATTATTTTTTTAAGCTAAACTTCATTGCTAAGTATGTTACTATACGATGTTCTTCAATAGGGACTCCCGATGAATGTTGTGCCTGATTGGATCGAGACTAAAGGTACCATGAATATTGTTAGCTTACGTTCAAGATATCCTACAATACACTTTAGTGCATTCAGGATTTCTAATAGCGAGGAATGCTTAATAGTAAAAGACTGGAACAAAATTGTGAACGATCACAGAGAAGTACTAGGGGGCAGCAATCAGAAGCGCAACCCACGATTAGGAGACAGGTTCATCTGCATGCTCCAATATGATGAATCAGCAAAGCTATACATGTTCTATGCTATTTTACCTGAGAGAGAGTAGCAGGAGTGATTAATTAGCTAGTTCATGCTCTTAGTACTTGTCCTCTCATGTCCGTGTTCTTCGTCCTGAACTTAATCTCAAAGAGTGATTTGCTTTTGTGGTATTATGAACGCTTATAATATCATTACCATGTTGAACTCGATGATATCTTTGCTATGAAAACCGTTGGTGATGATATATATGATGCAAGAGTTTTTATATTAATTAATATGATGATGATGAGTTATTATATCATTTATGAAAAAAATTGCATATTAGTTTCAACTGGATGGATTCTAGCTAAGTGATCAAGTATATGCCATATCCATATTACCTCGATCACTTAAGTAGGTGATCAAGTATATATATAATATGGATATGACATATACTTGATGACTTAGCTAGCTAGGATCCACGCATCCAGTCAAACTAATCACCTAATGATTTAACAACTCATTATAATGTAAAACAATCACTAAATTAAATTGAAAGCACAAAATTAAAGTAAAAATAAAAAATAAAACCAAAACACACCCAAACATTTAGTACCGGTTGGTGTTACCAACCAGTACTAATGTCCTACGCGCCCACGGAGCTGGCTCATGCCACATGGTTGCCCTTTAGCACCGGTTCATGCTGAACCGGTACTAAAGGGGGGGCCTTTAGTGCCGGTTACCGAAACGGCACTAAAGGGCCTTACAAACCGGTGCTATTGCCCGGTTCTGCACTAGTGGTACTCAGCATGGCATACCGTATAGAGCCTATGAAAAAAGCATAGGGGACGACCTTCATCCTTCCTCTTTCTTCTGCCGTGGTCAATCTTTGAGTCTTACTCAACTTCACACCTTACAACTCAGGTAAGAACCCCTTCTTTGACCGATCTATTTTGAACTCCTTCAAAACTAACGCATAACCTCAAAATGAAAACGGTAGATTGGTAAGAGACATCATAGATCGCACCATATCTCATAGGCTTCGATTACGACGTCGGGACACACCATTACCTTGTGGTGTTCCAGGTGGCTTCAACTGTGAAACAATTCCACAATGTCTTAAGTGATTGCCAAACTCATAGCTCAGAAAATCCCCTTTTGATCAGATCGTAGGAACATGATCTTATTGTTATGATGATTCTTAACTTCACTCTGAAATCGCTTGAACTTTTCAAACGTTTCAAACTTGTGATTCATTAAGTAGATATACCCATATCTACCCAAATCGTCAGTGAAGATGAGAAAATAGCGATATCCACCGCACGCTTCAATTCTCATTGGATCACACGCATCAGCATGCATGATTTCCAATAAGTCACTTGCCCGTTTCATTGTACCTGAAAACAGGGTCTTAGTCATCCTGCCCATGAGGCATGGCTCGCATGTGTCAAGTGATTCAAAATCAAGTGACTCCAAACATCCATAGACATGGAGTTTCTTCATGGATCTTACGCCAATATGACCTAAGCGGCAGTGTCACAAGAAAGTGGTACTATCATTAATAACTCTACATCTTTTGGCGTGAACATGCGTATTACCACGACCAAGATTCAATGAACCATTCACATAGGGTGCATGACGATGAAAGGTATTATTCATGTAAACAGAATAACCATTATTCTCTAACTTAAATGAATAACCGTATTGCAATGAACATGATCTAATCATATTCATGCTCAACGTAGACACCTGGTAACATTTATCTAGGTTCAATACTAATCCCGAAGGCAGATGGAGCGTGCGATGGTGATCTCATCAACTTTGGAAACACTTCCAACACACATCGTCACCTCGCCCTTAGCAGTCTCCGTTTAGTCCGTAGCTTTTGCTTCAAGTCACCAATAATAGTAACTGAACCGGTATCCAATACCCAGGTGCTACCGGGAGTACTAGTGAGGTACACATTAATAACACGTATATACTTTTTAGTTGCCAGCCTTCTTATCTACCATGCATTTGGGGTAATTCCGCTACCAGTGACCGTTCCCCTTACAATAGAAGCACTTAGTCTCGGGTTTGGGTTCAACCTTGGGTTCCTTCACTGGAGCGGCAACTGGTTTGCCATCCATGAAGTTTCCCTTTTAGCCGTTGCCCTTCTTGAAACCAGTGGTCTTGTTAAACCATCAACACTTGATGCTCCTTCCTTGATTTCTACCTTTTGCGGTCTAAGCACGCGAACAGCTCCGATCAACTCCATCCTGGCATGTCATAGTTCATCCACGAAGATCTAGTAGCTTAGTGATACGTGCTAGAGAACTCTATCAATCACCTATCTTATCTGGAAGTTTAACTCCCACTTGATTTAAGTGATTGTAGCACCCAGACATTCTGAGCACATGCTCACTAGCTGAGCTATTCTCCTCCATCTTGTTGGCAAAAGAACTTGTCAGAGGTCTCACACCTCTCAATACGGGCATGAGCCTGAAATCCCAATTTCAGCTCTTGGAACATCTCATATGTTCTATGGCGTTTAAAACGTCATTGGAATCCCGATTCTAAGCCGTAAAGTATGGTGCACTAAACTATCAAGTAGTCATCAGGATGTGTTTGACAGGTGTTCACAACATCCACAGACGATGTTGTAGGGGTTTGCACATCGAGCGGTGCATTCAAAGACGTAAGCCTTCTGTGTAGAAGTGAGGACACTCCTCGGACTACGGACCTAATCCGCATCATTGCTTACAATATCTTTCATCTTAATCTTTCTCTAGGAATGTATTGAAACAGGGAGCTACAATGTGAGCTATTTATCTACAACATATTTATAAAGACAATTTAGACTATGTTCATGATAATTGAGTTCATCTAATCAAATTATTTAATGAACTCCCACTAAGATAGACATCCCTCTAGTCATCTAAGTGAAACATGATCTGAATCGACTAGGCCGTGTCCGATCATCACGTGAGACGGACTAGTCATCAACGGTGAACATCTCATGTTGATCGTATCTTCTATACGACTCATGTTCGACCTTTCGGTCTTCCGTGTTCCGAGGCCATGTCTGTACATGCTAGGCTCGTCAAGTCAACCTAAGTGTTTTGCATGTGTCCCGAGGCCATGTCTGTACATGCTAGGCTCGTCACCTCGCCCTTAGCCAGTCTTCATTTAGTCCGTAGCTTTTGCTTCAAGTCACCAATAATAGCAACTGAACCGGTATCCAATACCCAGGTGCTACCAGGAGTACTAGTAAGGTACACATTAATAACACATATATACTTTGTTGAAGTTGCCAACCTTCTTATCTACCATGCATTTGGGGTAATTCCGCTACCAGTGACCGTTCCCCTTACAATAGAAGCACTTAGTCTCGGGTTTGGGTTCAACCTTGGGTTCCTTCACTGTAGCGGCAACTGGTTTGCCATCCATGAAGTTTCCCTTCTAGCCCTTGCCCTTCTTGAAACCAGTGGTCTTGTTAAACCATCAACACTTGATGCTCCTTCTTGATTTCTACCTTTTGCGGTCTTAAGCACCGCGAACAGCTCGGGATCAACTCCATCCCTTGCATGTCATAGTTCATCACGAAGATCTAGTAGCTTAGTGATAGTGTCTAGACAACTCTATCAATCACTATCTTATCTGGAAGTTTAACTCCCACTTGATTTAAGTGATTGTAGCACCCAGACATTCTGAGCACATGCTCACTAGCTGAGCTATTCTCCTCCATCTTGTTGGCTAAAGAACTTGTCAGAGGTCTCATACCTCTCAACACGCGCATGAGCCTGAAATCCCAATTTCAGCTCTGGGAACATCTCATATATCTTATGGCGTTCAAAACGTCATTGGAATCCGATTCTAAGCCGTAAAGTATGGTGCACTAAACTATCAAGTAGTCATCAGGATGTGTTTGTCAGGTGTTCACAACATCCACAGACGACATTGTAGGGGTTTGCACATTGAGCGGTGCATCAAAGACATAAGCCTTCTGTGTAGCAGTGAGGACACTCCTCGGACTACGGACCCAGTCCGCATCATTGCTTACAATATCTTTCAACTTGGTCATTCTCTAGGAACGTGTTGAAATAGGGAGCAACAACGTGAGCTATTTATCTACAACATATTTGCAAAGACAATTTAAACTATGTTCATGATAATTAAGTTCATCTAATCAAATTATTTAATGAACTCCCACACAAATAGACATCCCTCTAGTCATCTAAGTGAAACATGATCCGAATCGACTAGGCCGTGTCCGATCATCACGTGAGACGGACTAGAAATCAACGGTGAACATCTCATGTTGATCGTATCTTCTATACGACTCATGTTCGACCTTTCGGTCTTCCATGTTCCGAGGCCATGTCTGTACATGCTAGGCTCGTCAAGTCAACCTAAGTGTATTGCGTGTGTAAATCTGGCTTACACCCGTTGTATTCGAATGTAAGAATCTATCACACCCGATCATCACGTGGTGCTTCAAAACAACGAACCTTCGCAATAGTGCACAGTTAGGGGGAACACTTTCTTGAAATTATTACGAGGGATCATCTTATTTAAGCTACCGTCGTTCTAAGCAAATAAGATGTAAAACACGATAAACATCACATGCAATCAAATAGTGACATGATATGGCCAATATCATTTGCTCCTTTTGATCTCCATCTTTGGGGCTCCATGATCATCGTTGTCACCGGCATGACACCATGATCTCCATCATCGTGTCTTCTTGAAGTTGTGAAGTTGTCTCGTCATCTAAGTGAAACATGATCCGAATCGACTAGGCCGTGTCCGATCATCACATGAGATGGACTAGTCATCAACGGTGAACATCTCATGTTGATCGTATCTTCTATACGACTCATGTTCGACCTTTCGGTCTTCCATGTTCCGAGGCCATGTCTATACATGCTAGGCTCGTCAAGTCAACCTAAGTGTTTTGCATGTGTCCCGAGGACATGTCTGTACATGCTAGGCTCGTCAACACCCGTTGTATTCGAACGTTACAATCTATCACACCTGATCATCACGTGGTGCTTCGAAACAATGAACCTTCGCAACGGTGCACTGTTAGGGGGAACACTTTTCTTGAAATTTTAGTGAGGGATCCTCTTATTTAAGCTACCGTCGTTCTAAGCAAATAAGAGGTAAAACATGATAAACATCACATGCAATCAAATAGTGACATGATATGGCCAATATCATTTTGCTCCTTATGATCTCCATCTTTGGGGCTCCATGATCATCGTTGTCACCGGCATGACACCATGATCTCCATCATCATGATCTCCATCATCATGATCTCCATCATCGTGTCTTCTTGAAGTTGTCTCATCATCTATTACTTCTACTACTATGGCTAACGCTTTAGCAATAAAGTAAAGTAATTACATGATGTTTATGTTGACACGCAGGTCATAAATAAATTAAGACAACTCCTATGGCTCCTGCCGGTTGTCATATTCATCGACATGCAAGTGGTGATTCCTATTACAAGAACATGATCAATCTCATATATCACATATATCATTCATCACATCCTTTTGGCCATATCACATCACACTGCACATGCTGCAAAAACAAGTTAGACGTCCTCTAATTGTTGTTGAAAGTTTTTACGTGGCTGCTATAGGTTTCTAGCAAGAACATTCTTACCTACGTCAAAACCACAATGTGATATGCCAATTTCTATTTACCCTTCATAAGGACCCTTTTCATCGAATCCGATCCGACTAAAGTGGGAGAGACAGACACCCGCTAGCCACCTTATGCAACCAGTGCATGTCAGTCGGTGGAACCAGTCTCACGTAAGAGTACGTGTAAGGTCGGACCGGGCCGCTTCATCCCATGATGTCGCCGAATCAAGATAAGACTAGTAACGGTAAGTAGATTGACAATATCGACGCCCACAACTGCTTTGTGTTCTACTCGTGCATAGAAACTACGCATAAACGTGGCTCTAATACCACTGTTGGGGATCGTAGCAGAAATTTAAAATTTTCTACGCATCACCAAGATCAATCTATGGAGTAATCTCGCAACGAGGGGAAGGGGAGTGCATCTACATACCCTTGTAGATCGCTAAGCGGAAGCGTTGCAAGAATGCAGATGAAGGAGTCGTACTCATAGCGATTCAGATCGCGGTTGATTCCGATCTAAGCGCCGAACAACGGTGCCTCCGCGTTCAACACACGTGCAGCCCGGTGACGTCTCCCACGCCTTTATCCAGCAAGGGGAGAAGGAGAGGTTGGGGAAGACTCCATCCAGCAGTAGCACGACGGCATGGTGGTGGTGGAGGAGCGCGGAACTCCAGCAGGGCTTCGCCAAGCACTACGAGAGACGAGGAGGGAGAGAGGTACGGCTGCGCCAAGAGGGAGATGATCTCGTGTGTCTTGCAGCCCCCAATACCTCAAGTATATATAGGGGAAGGGGAGGGGCTGCGCCCGTTCCCTCCCTAGGGGTGGCGGCAGCCCCAAAACCCATCTAGGGTGGCGGCCAAGGGGGAGAGAGGGGGGCGCACCTAGGGTGGGCCTTAAGGCCCATCTGGACCTAGGGTTTGCCCCCTCCCACTCTCCCTTGCGCCTTGGGCCTTGGTGGGGGGCGCACCAGCCCACCTGGGGCTGGTCCCCTCCCACACTTGGCCCACGCAGCCTTCTAGGGCTGGTGGCCCCACCTGGTGGACCCCCGGGACCCTCCCGGTGGTCCCGGTACGTTACCGATAGCACCCGAAACTTTTCCGGTGACCAAAATGGGACTTCCCATATATAAATTTTTACCTCCAGACCATTCCGGAACTCCTCGTGACGTCCGGGATCACATCCGGGACTTCGAACAACATTCGGTAACCGCGTACATACTTTCCCTATAACCCTAGCGTCATCGAACCTTAAGTGTGTAGACCCTACGGGCTCGGGAGTCATGCAGACATGGCCGAGACAACTCTCCGGTCAATAACCAACAGTGGGATCTGGATACCCATGTTGGTTCCCACATGCTCCATGATGATCTCATCGGATGAACCACGATGTCAAAGATTCAATCAATCCCGTATACAATTCCCTTTGTCTATCGGTACGATACTTGCCCGAGATTCGATCGTCGGTATCCCTATACCTTGTTCAATCTTGTTACCAGCAAGTCTCTTTACTCATTCCGTAACACATCATCCCGTGATGAAATCCTTGGTCACATTGTGCACATTATGATGATGTCCTACCGAGTGGGCCCAGAGATACCTCTTTGTTTACGCGAAGTGACAAATCCCAGTCTCGATTCGTGCCAACCCAACAGACACTTTCAGAGATACCCGTAGTGTACCTTTATAGCCACCCAGCTACGTTGTGACGTTTGGCACACCCAAAGCACTCCTACGGTATCCGGGAGTTGCACAATCTCATGGTCTAAGGAAATGATACTTGACATTAGAAAAGCTTTAGCATACGAACTACACGATCTTGTGCTAGGCTTAGGATTGGGTCTTGTCCATCACATCATCTATCTATCTATACCTCTATACCTATACTAATTATGCACTTCCCAGAAATTCCCATGTTAATCAGTAATTAGGAGCCGTTAATCTGGTGGGGCCGAGTTATTACGATTGAGATTAGCCCATAAAATAATTAGTTAAAAATTACCCACCCATGCCATCAGTTTATTTGCACGTCAGGTACAAAAGTTATTCGCCTATGCAATCACGTTGTTTGCACGTCATGTGTTATCATAACAAATAAAGGTAATTTTTATTTATCCGTTTCATCTCAATGGACCACCGAGAATTAAAAAAAGAAGCCCAGGGAGTGGCTGATGTCTTCATGTCATCTCTTCTGAATATATAACCATGCCTAAAAAACTCCAGAGATGAATAATCCCAATTGATCAGCTAATGAAAAGGCCCAGCGAGGCTGCCGGCTTGCCGTCCTCATGGCGCCGCCATGCCTACCTTTCAGTTTTGGTCAGGTGCCATCTGTAGCAGGTTAGTCTCGGCAAGCTCGAGCGGTTGATCCACTCTTCTCCTATGCCATCACAGTATCCTCACAGACTCGCGTTGCCCTATTTGCCCTGCAGCTCCATCCAGCCCCTCTTAATTGCCAATCTACGGATCGTACAGAGAAGGCCGAGTAAACGGCCCAGCGCTGGAGGCCAGCCAATTCCGGCGTGGATTCTAACCAAACGCGATGAACATGTATCAGGTTTGCACAGCATCCATGCCTTTATGTGGCTGGGAGTATGATTTCCGCTTACAAACAGATTGTACAGAGAAGTTGCAGTAAACAGCCCGGTGCCGGTGGCCAGCCGTATTCCGGCGAGGAATCCACCCACATGCGATGAACAACTATCAGCTGGTTTGCACTGCATCCATGCCTTCGCAGTGTTGGATTACGATTTGCTTGACAAAATATATGTCTTTACTAATGTTCAAGATGTGCAGGATGATGCTTAGTTTAACAACGAGAATTTGTTGTCTTTATTTCAGAACTTATTCCCCGCACTCGAACTCTGTAGCAACTGATCGATAACCTGCATGTTGCTAATTCTGTAGTTTTATATAGCCTGGACGTTCTCCCTAACCTCTTGGAGGAATTTGGTTTATCCCACTGTTTATAGACAATCGCATGATACCTTTGTAGTTCAATTTGGAAGACAGGAAGAAAACAGAAGCTAGCAACAGTAGCACCGCTTTGTCCGGCAAGCCCTGTTATAGTTCTTCCTATAATGAAGAAATAAAGAGCAATTTATACAAGAGGAAAATCCGGGGCACTCATCCGGGCACCTCATGGAAGTAAGTTTTTGCCACATGTGTCCATCATCGATGTAGTCCATAAGGAAATCTCACACATCCCTTTTGATATGAACTATTAAATTTGTTCACATTCTCTCTTTCCAGTATATACGCATAGTTTGCCAGTCAAAAAGTAAATCAATGATCTGTAGTTGGATGTTCACCGGAGTGACCAGTGTCGATCAATCGATGCATGCAGCAGCGTCATGCGTACACCGGTCAAGACTCAAGGCAATGTGTCGAAATGTAGGTATGTAAATACACACAACTATCATGTTTTACATTAGTCAAGTCTAAGCATATGGAGATGTGTTAACCTTAATCAGAGCTGTGTTGAGGTTGTTCAAGCCGTGTCCATGTATTTTCTCTTATTGGCTCTCTTAATTACCAATGCTATACCTTCATGCAGTTTTGTGTGGGTTTGTCGCCCAGCTCATTGTGCCTGATAATGAGCGTCTCAAGTAGAATACCTACTGATGTTGATGAATTAACAAATCAATCTGTTGATCTTCATCTCTTTGACAACATGTGGAGCATATATCATATTATCAAGCGCTTTTGTTATATCAATTGTTATCGAGTACTTCCAATCCATTGTCTTTTTTTGGTCTCTTTGTTGTCTTCTTCATAAGGAAATCTCACACATCCTTTTCATATTATTATTTTCACATTCTCTCTTTCCAGTATATATGCATGGTATGTCAGACAAAAATTTAGCAATTGATCTATGGTTGGATGTTCGTCGAAGTCACCAGCATTGATCAATCAACGCCTACAGCAGCGTCGTGCATACACGGGTCGACTCCAGGCCAATGTGTCCAACTGCAGGTACTGTAAAGACACATAATTAGTAGATTTACATTAGGCATTTCTAAGCATATGCAGATGTGTTAGCCTTCATCAGGGCTGTGTTATTTCTAAGCACACAAATTTTTTGCTTGCACTATGTCGTGGCCAAGGATGAATACACAACCTGGTGAGGATTTATGCTTGATGAGGTATGTGTTCGTATTTAACGTTACATATGAAATTTAATATTCTTTGTCTTTGTCTCTGTGTTTTGGCAAAGAATAGAATGAATAATTTCTCCGATTTGAGTTGGTCTTTGGAAAATGCTTGCCTATGATTGTAATCCATAAGGAAATCTCACACATCCCTTTTCATATAGATTATTCAATTTGTTCACATTCTCTCTTTCCAGTATATATATGCGTGGTTTGTCAGTTAAAATTCAACCAATGATCTATGGTTGGACATTCGCCGGAATCGCCAGCGTCAACCAATCAACACCTGCAGCAAGGTAATTTCGCAAAAAAAACACCTACAGCAAGGTGATGCGTACACGGGTCAAGACTAAAGGGCAATGTATACAACTGTAGGTATGTATAGACACATAATTAGATACTTTACATTAGACAATTCTAAGCATATGGAGATGCATTATAGCCTTAATTAGAGCTGTGTTAAGGTTGTTCAGGCCGTCCATATGTTTTCTCCTTAATTTCCACTGCTACTTTCTATTGAGAGTGTACCCATATGTGCTACAAATCCACGTCTCTGCAATGTTTCATTATAATTTCTCGCTCCCCCTTCAGCATATATGGGTGATTGCGCACACAAAGTTGTTTCTTGCAAGATGTAGTGGCCAAAGATGAACACAATAGAAGGTGAGGATCGATGCTTGATTAGCTGTATCTTCGTATTTAACGTTAGATGTAAATTTAATATTATGTGTTTTAGTAATTCTACTTTGTCTCTATACTAGATGAAGAATAGTCTCATTTGAGCGCTGGTCATTGAAAATTGCTTGCCTTTAGTTATCAATAGTTGTACAAGGACAATGCCCACCCACTAATGAAATTTTCTAATTATAATTTGTATTTTGGCCCACCAAGGAAACATAAGGTTTGCTAAGTTCGGCATATGAGTAGGTCTAAGCCAGTAGGAAATAATTAGGTGACTTTGCATACTACTGAAATGTGACAAATAATAATATAAACGTATTTCCTTATATTTAGAAAATTATATCATGTTATCTTACCGCAAGCTGTTTTAGGTGTCATTTCATTACTTATTGTGGTTGCATCCAACTAACACATTTATGAAAATACACTCTCCAACAAATCCTCAGGTTTCAACTCTTTGAGGTTTGAGTACATGGGTCATTAATATGTTATTTTATAAGACACACTGCTATGCGATCATAATATAGATTAGAATGCAATATTGATTAACTAGCCCGTGCGACGCATGGGTTGGCGACTAGTTCTCCTAATGATGTGATCCCGTTATCAACGACATCCAATGTCCATGGTCAGGAAATCGTAACCATCTATTGATCAACGAGCTAATCAACTAGAGGCTTACTAGGGACATGGTGTTGTCTATGTATCCACACATGTATCTGAGTTTCCTATCAATACAATTCTAGCATGGATAATAAACGATTATCATTGAGGAGTCCTGGATTAGGGGGTGTTCGGGTAGCCGGACTATACCTTCAGCCGGACTCCTGGACTATGAAGATACAAGATTGAAGACTTCGTCCCGTGTCCGTATGGGACTTTCCTTGGCGTGGAAGGCAAGCTTGGCGATGCGGATATTCAAGATCTCCTACCATTGTAACCGACTCTGTGTAACCCTAACCCTATCCGGTGTCTATATAAACCGGAGGGTTGTAGTCCGTAGGCAATCAACTCCATACACAACAATCATACCATAGGCTAGCTTCTAGGGTTTAACCTCCTTGATCTCGTGGTAGATCTACTCTTGTACTACCCATATCATCAATATTAATCAAGCAAGAGTAGGGTATTACCTCCATCGAGAGGGCCCGAACCTGGGTAAAACAAAGTGTCCCCTGTCTCCTGTTACCATCCGGCCTAGACGCACAGTTCGGGACCCCCTACCCGAGATCCGCCGGTTTTGACACCGACATTGGTGCTTTCATTGAGAGTTCCTCTGTGTCGTCGCTTTTAGGCCCGATGGCTCCTTCGATCGTCAACAACGATGCAGTCCAGGGTGAGACTTTTCTCCCCGGACAGATCTTCGTCTTCGGCGGCTTCGCACTGCGGGCCAATTCACTTGGCCACCTTGAGCAGATCGAAAGCTACGCCCCTGGCCATCAGGTCAGGTTTGGAAGCCTAAACTACACGGTTGACATCCGCGGGGACTTGATCTTCGACGGATTCGAGCCACAGCAAAGCGCGCCGCACTGTCTCGATGGGCATGATATAGCTCTGCCACCGAACAACGCCTTGGAGGCCGCACACGCATCGGTTCCAACCATTGATTCAGAGCCTACTGCACCGATCGAGGATCAGCGGTTGGACGCTGCCTCAGGGGCTGTGATCTCAGAGGCGATTGAGCTGAACTCCAGCCCCGCACTCCGCATGGCCCGTGACTCCGAGGAGCCGAATTCTTCTCCGAGCTCCGAGCCCCCCGCGCCCCTGCCGATCGAATCCGATTGGGCGCCGATCATGGAGTTCACCGCCGCGGACATCTTTCAGCACTCGCCCTTCGACGACATCCTGAATTCTCTAAAGTCTCTCTCTTTATCAGGAGAGCCCTGGCCGGACTACGGTCAGCAAGGTTGGGATACGGACGACGAAGAAATTCAAAGCCCACCCACCACCCACTTCGTAGCCACTGTCGACGACTTAACCGACACACTGGACTTCGACTCCGAAGACATCGACGGCATGGACGACGATGCAGGAGACGAACAAGAACCAGCACCTGTAGGGCGCTGGAAGGCCACCTCAACATATGACATATATATGGTGGATACTCCAAAAGATGGAGATGGCGATGGAACAGTGGGGGATGCCGCCCCCAACAAGCAGCAAAAGCGCCGGCGTCAGCGGCGCCGCTCTAAATCCCGCCAAAGCAAAAACGGTGATTCTGGCACGGGAGACAATACTACCCCGGATAGCGCCGAAGAACACCAACCTCAGCAAAATTCGGCACAAGAAGATGGAGAAACCAGCCCTCATGAAAGGGTGGCAGACCGAGAGGTCGAGGATGATAACTATACGCCTCCCTCCGAAGACGAGGCTAGCCTCGATGACGACGAATTCGTCATACCATCAGACCCCGCCGAACAAGAGCGTTTTAAACGCAGGCTTTTAGCTACGGCAAGCAGCCTCAAGAAAAAGTAGCAACAGCTTAGAGCTGCCCAAGAATTGCTAGCTGACAGATGGACTGAAGACCTTGCGGCCGAAGAGTATGAACTCGAACGCCCCTCCAAGAGTTACCCGAAGCGCAGGCCGCTACCCCGATCAGAGGAGGAAGCACCTACATCACCAGCGCATGACATGGCAGACCGGCCACCTCGCGGTCGCGACAGAGAGGCCTGTTGGCCCTCCACCCAAGCCATGCCCCGACGCCGCTCAACTAAGGCACGGGAAAATGCGCCCGACCTGCGAGACATACTGGAGGATAAGGCAAGACAAACAAGATCGATCTACGGATTGCGCAGGCGCCCTACGGCATGTGACAATGATCTTCACTCCGGATACAACAAATCCGGCCGGGCCGAACACAACAGACATAGCTCTTCCGAGCTGCGTCGCGATATAGCCCAGTACAGAGGCGCCGCACACCCGCTATGCTTCACGAATGAAGTAATGGATCATAAAATCCCAGAGGGTTTCAAACCCGTAAACATCGAATCATACGATGGCACAACAGATCCGGCGGTATGGATTGAGGATTACCTCCTTCACATCCACATGGCACGCGGCGATGATCTACACGCCATCAAATACCTCCCGCTCAAACTTAAAGGACCGGCCCGGCATTGGCTTAACAGCTTGCCAGCAGACTCAATCGGTTCTTGGGAGGACCTGGAAGCCGCATTCCTCGACAACTTCCAGGGCACTTATGTGCGACCGCTGGATGCCGACGACTTAAGCCACATAATTCAGCAGCCAGAGGAATCGGCCAGACAATTCTGGACACGGTTCCTAACAAAGAAAAACTAGATAGTCGACTGTCCGGACGCAGAGGCCCTAGCAGCCTTCAAGCATAACATCCGCGACGAGTGGCTTGCCCGGCACCTGGGACAGGAAAAACCGAAATCCATGGCAGCCCTCACGACACTCATGACCCGCTTTTGCGCGGGAGAAGACGGCTGGCTAGCTCGCAGTAACAACTTATCAAAGAACCCTGGTAATTCGGATACCAAGGACAAAAGTGGCAAGACACGTCGGAATAAGCAAAAACGCCGCGTTAACAGCGACAGCAATGAAGACACGGCAGTCAATGCCGGATTCAAAGGCTATAAATCCGGTCAGCGGAAAAAGGCATTCGAAAAGAATACTCAGGGCCCGTCCAGTTTGGACCGAATACTCGATCGCTTGTGCCAGATACATGGCACCCCCGAAAGGCCAGCCAATCACACTAACAGGGATCGTTGGGTGTTCAAGCAGGCAAGCAAGTTAAGGGCCGAAAACAGAGACAAGGGGCTGCACAGCGACGACGAGGAGCCCAAGCCGCCGAACAACAATGGACAGAAGGGCTTTCCCCCACAAGTGCGGACGGTGAACATGATATACGCAACCCACATTCCCAAGCGGGAGCGGAAGTGTGCGCTACGGGCCGTATACGCGATGGAGCCAGTCGCCCCAAAGTTCAACCCATGGTCCTCCTGCCCGATCACTTTTGATCGAAGGGACCATCCCGCTAGCATCCGTCATGGCGGCTTCGCCGCATTGGTTCTTGACCCAATCATCGATGGATTTCATCTCACAAGAGTCCTCATGGACGGCGGCAGTAGCCTGAACCTGCTTTATCAGGATACAGTGCGGAAAATGGGCATAGATCCCTCAAGGATTAAACCCACAAGAACGACCTTTAAAGGCGTTATACCAGGTGTAGAAGCCAACTGTACAGGCTCAGTAACACTTGACGTGGTCTTCGGATCCCCGGACAATTTCCGAAGCGAAGAGTTAATCTTCGATATAGTCCCATTTTGCAGTGGCTATCACGCCCTGCTCGGACGAACCGCATTCGGAAAGTTCAATGCGGTGCCGCACTACGCATATCTCAAGCTCAAGATGCCAGGCCCTTGAGGAGTAATTACGGTCAACGGAAACACCGAACGCTCCCTCCGTACGGAGGAGCATACGGTGGCTCTCGTAGAAGAGGTACAAAGTAGCCTTCTCAGGCAATTCTCCAGTCCGGCCATTAAAAAGCCAGACACTGCCAAGCGCGCCCGGAGTAACCTACAGCAGGACCGCCTGACACACTCTGAGCAAGCATAGCAATGCGGCCCCAACCCCAGCTCTCGCGACATAGCAAAACCAGTACCTCGTGTACATAACTACGCCCTTGAAATACCATGGGCACAGGGGAAGGGGCACAATAACAGCACACCCAAAATACGGCTTAAAACGTACTAGGGGCTGCCGGATTCTTTTTTAATTTTTTCTTACTTTCAGGACTCCATACTTCGGACGACCTGTTCGGCAATTCGACTGCCGCACAAACGATGCAAGATCCAGGGAGGCAGACAAGCCATGCCGCATTATGGAATCCCAGGTGGTCTCTGTTACGAGCGCTATACCTGTTTTAAATACAATTCCGCGGCCTGCCCCTGGTCAGGACATACTGAATAGTCCAATATCTTTTGTTTACCGCACTATTTGTATCGTTCGGCTTTGATAAATAGCCTCTCTATAAACAATGCTTAGCCTTTTGTCTATTTTTTGCATTACTCTCTTTTATATATGTTCATTAATGACATGTTGCACCCGTACACTATGGTACGGCAAGTACGCCAGGGGCTTCAGTACCCTTTAATATGGCGAGAGAAGTCCGTACACTTTCACAAGTGCGGCACCCCGAACTTATAGCACTATATGCATCGGCTTTGAATCATGATTTGGGTCAATAGTTGGGTTTGCCCGGCTCCTATGTTTTGGTGCCTTATGTTCCGCTATATCGGCTAAGGTAGCACTAGGAGAACCACTGCGATTGTGCCCCGGTTGAGCTGGGTTAAGCACCTCAGTGGAGAAAGCTAAAACTGACTGTCATGATGAGGCGAGAGACCGGTCGCTGTTCGAGAGGTTTTTCGGGTCCCTAAAGACTTATGCCGCTTCGAGCGAGGAGCTGGATAACCCCAGCCAAGGCGTGGATAGCGCCCTAAACTCGGTCTTCCGAACTAGGGGCTTCGCCGAAATTTAAAATTATAAAGTTCTATGGCTAAGTGAGAGTGTTCAAGCATTATAGTCCGATTGCCTGGTTCGTCGTGCTGAGCGCCTCCCTCGAAGGACCCAAACATGGGAAAAAGAGCGCACAGGTTTATCACCGAACACCCCAGCACTAGTGGCATGGGGGCAGAAGCCGACAACTGGCCATCTCTCAATTTTTGATAAATGGCTGCACAGAAAATAATATTTTAAATTCAATAAGCATTGCTTAGCGCATATGAACAAGTTTTCAGCGAACAGGATAAAATCGAGCGAGTTCATTCAAAAATTACATCCTTGGTGCACTCATCCGCTACAAGGCGGGCACCCGCAAGAACATCCTTATAGTAGTTCTCGGGCTTGCGATGCTCCTTCCCCGGCGGCGGCCCGTCCCTAACAAGCTTCTCACCGTCCAGCTTACCCCAGTGCACCTTTGCACGGGCAAGGGCCCTACGGGCACCTTCGATGCAGACGGAGCGCTTGATGACCTCGAGCCTTGGACAGGCCTCCACCAGCCGCCGCACCAGCCCAAAGTAGCTCCCAGGCAGGGCCTCTCCGGGCCACAGCCGAACTATGAAGCCCTTCATGGCCTGTTCGGCCACCTTGTGGAGCTCATCCAGCTGTTTCAGCTGGTCGCTCAAGGGCACAGGGTGTCCGGCCTCAGTATACTGAGACCAGAACACCTTCTCCGTCGAGCTGCCCTCTTCAGCTCGGTAGAATGCGGCAGCGTCGGATACGCTGCGGGGAAGATTTGCGAATGCCCCTGGAGAGCTCCGAATTCGGGTAAGTAACAAGTAGTTTAGTTTTATATTTCTGCTTTGCATAAAGAATGCCTTACCCGCTGCTATCTTTTTCACCTCCTCCAACTCCTGGAGGGCATTTTGGGCTTCGGCCTTGGCAGACTTGGCAGTCTCAAGGGCCGCCGCGAGCTCGGACGCTTGGGTCTTTGACTCAAGCTCCAAACTCTCATGTTTTTTCATGAGAGCCTGAAGCTCTTGTTGCACCTCGCCGACCTGAGCCCCAAGTTTCTCTCGCTCGGTGCGCTCCACAGCCGTTTTCTTTTCGGCCTCAGATAGCGCCTGCTTGAGGGTCGCCACCTCAGTCGTGGCCCCTACAATAAGCAGTACAATCTTGTTATTTTTTGCAATCACACCTCTCTATAGGCACCCTTTTCAGTAAGGTATTTCTTACCTTCTTTCTCCTCGAGCTGCCGCTTGGCAAGGCCGAGCTCTTGCTCAGTCCGCTCGAGGTCCTGCTTCAGGACACCCACCTCCGCAGTTAATGCGGCGGTGGATAGCAGCGAAGCCTGCATACGCATATTGACTCTTTTTGTTAGACTCCTGCGAAATTTACTAGATCCTCTATTCGGCTTTTCTTTCCGAACGCCAAACAGAGCATCAGGGGCTACTGTCTATGCGGTAATATTTTTACATATTTTTACTCACCTCGAAGCCTGTTAGAAGGCTAGCGCAAGCTTCAGTCAGCCCGCTCTTGGCGAACTGAAACTTCTGGATCACCGTACTCATAATAGTACGGTGCTCCTCGTCGATGGAGGCACCTTCAAGCACCTCCAGCAGATTGTCCGGTGCCTCCGGTTGGACGGAGGCTGCCGGCTCAGAAGACTTGCTCCTCTTGGAAGGAGTTTACCTGCCGCAGTCCGGAACTGTTGAAGATTCCGGCGCGGTGTCCGGCATAAAGCCGGACTTGGAGCCCTGGGGGGTCTTGTCCCCTTTACTCCTGGAGTCCGGGAGGTCGCCTTGCGGCTCCTCCAGGACCACCTCCTCCTGCCCCGGAGCTCGTTGCGACGCCACTTCGGCGTCATCCGTAGTGCGGGGGGAGACAACGGGCGGAACTGAGTTCACGTCCGATGAATCCAGGGAGCCGCTCGACGACTCGTTGAGTTCGGCCCGGGGCGGGCTGCATGATTATATTCGACATTAGGGAAAGTTGTGCAACAAAAGGAATATCATGAGTTACTCTGGTATCCGAACACTTATGATTTCGTCGGACGCCTAGCCCTGTCCGGCCACTCCTCTTCGTCCTCGTCGGCGTCGGGGGCGTAGTCCGGCGGAGGGGTCTTCCTCTTCTTGGACCCTTCGGCCTTCCCCTTTGGGGCGGCCTTCCTTTTCTTTCCTCCCTCCGCTGGGGGGGGAGAGCTTTCTTCTTCCTCCTCCTCGTTTTTACGGGAGGAGGGCGTCTCGGACTCGTCGGATGACGAGTCCGACAACACCATGTTGCGGGTACTCTTTCGAGTCCCCGTGGTCTTCTTCTTCTTGACCTTCTTTTCCGGCACCACATAAGGCGCCAGAGCCAGCAGCTTCACTAGTAGAGCTGGGGCTGGGTCTTTGGGCAGCGGAGCCGGACAGTTAATCGGTCCGGATACCGTCTGCCAAGCCTGTCAAAGGTAAGGGAGTTTAGATCCCTTAAACTATGAAAAAAGTCGAACATCCTGTAAAAGGTGAAAATGGCTTACCTCGCTAGCGTGACGCTGCGAGCTGTATCCGTGGTCCTCGGAAGCGGATGTGGGAGCCTCGGCGCCTTTGGTTAGCACCTTCCAGACGTCTTCATACGTCGTGTCGAAGAGCCTGTTAAGGGTTTGGTGCTGCGCCGGGACGAACTCCCACAGATTAAAATCCCGTTGTTGGCACGGGAGGATCCGGCGGACGAGCATAACCTGGATTACATTAACCAGCCGGATTGGCTTGTTTACCAGGGACTGGATGCATGTTTGCAATCCGGTCACCTCTTTTTCGTCACCCCACGATAGGCCCGTCTCTTTCCAGGACATAAGCCGCGTGGGGGGTCCGGATCGGAACTCGGGGGCTGCGGTCCATTTCGGACCGCATGGCTCGGTGATGTAAAACCACCCGGATTGCCACCCCTTTAGGGTCTCCACGAAGGAGCCCTCGAGCCATAGGACGTTGGCCATCTTGCCCACCATGGCACCTCCGCACTCCGCCTGGCTGCCGCACACCACCTTGGGCTTGACGTTGAAGGTCTTGAGCCAGAGGCCAAAATGAGGGCGGACGCGGAGGAAAGCCTCACATACGACGATAAACGCCGAGATATTGAGGATGAAGTTCGGGGCCATCGTGGAAATCCAGGCCGTAGTAGAACATGAGCCCCCGGACAAATGGGTGGAGTGGAAAACCCAGTCCGCGGAGGAAGTGGGGAAGGAATACTACCCTCTCATGGGGCCTTGGGGTGGGAAGAAGCTGCCCCTCCTCGGGAAGCCGGTGCGCAATGTCTTTGGATAAGTATCCGGCCTTCCTTAGCTTTTTGACATGGCCCTCCATGACGGAGGAGACCATCCACTTGCCTCCCGCTCCGGACATCGCTGGAGAAGGTTGAGGTGGGAAGTGCGGGCTTGGGCGCTGGAGCTTGAGTGCGCAGGAGATGGATAGGCAAAGGAGGAAGAAGGCGTAGGTAAAAAAGGTGGATCCTTCTCCCCTTATATGGGTGGATGCGGTTGTGCGTCCCCACCTGCCTAATAAAACTCGCTTGCCTCCCAAGCGCCGTGGTAAATGGCGCGGTTAGGGTTACCCACGTCCGTTTTGATGAGAAACCCGTAAAAAGGGCACGCGATCTCTGCTTTGACAAGACGTGCCAAGGAAACCGCCTCACAAAACATGCTGAGGTGGAAAAGTAAAAACGATTCGAGTAAAGGACTTGGTCGTAGTGTGATAGCGCACTGCGGAATACGTCAGCAGATTTGATTGGTGTCAATATTATTCTCTCTATGGCAATATGTGGAAACTTATTTTGCAGAACCGGACACTACTCTTGGTGTTTACAAATCTTCTATGAAGGACTTGGAGGAGGAACCCGCCTTGCAATGCCGAAGACAATTTGTGCGCCGGACTCGTCGTCACTGAAGCCTGGTTCAGGGGCTACTGAGGGAGTCCTGGATTAGGGGGTGTTCGGGTAGCCGGACTATACCTTCAGCCGAACTCCTGGACTATGAAGATACAAGATTGAAGACTTCGTCCCGTGTCCGGATGGGACTTTTCTTGGCGTGGAAGGCAAGCTTGGCGATGCGGATATTCAAGATCTCCTACCATTGTAACCGACTCTGTGTAACCCTAACCCTATCCGGTGTCTATATAAACCGGAGGGTTGTAGTCCGTAGGCAATCAACTCCATACACAACAATCATACCATAGGCTAGCTTCTAGGGTTTAGCCTCCTTGATCTCGTGGTAGATCTACTCTTGTACTACCCATATCATCAATATTAATCAAGCAGGAGTAGGGTATTGCCTCCATCGAGAGGGCCCGAACCTGGGTAAAACAAAGTGTCCCCTGTCTCCTGTTACCATCCGGCCTAGACGCACAGTTCGGGACCCCCTACCCGTGATCCGCCGGTTTTTACACCAACAATCATGAACAAGGAAATATAATAATAACCAATTTATTATTGCCTCTAGGGCATATTTCCAACAGTCTCCCACTTGCACTAGAGTCAATAATCTAGTTCACATTGCCATGTGATTAACACTCACAGGTCACATCGCCATGTGACCAACATCCAAGAGTCTACTAGACTCAATGATCTAGTTCACATCACTATGTGATAAACACTCAAAGAGTTCTGGGTTTGATCATGTTATGCTTGTGAGAGAGGTTGTAGTCAACGGGTCTTGCCATATTCAGAACCCTATGTATTTCGCAAAACTTTATGTCATATCGTAGATGCTGCTACCACGTTCCACTTGGAGCTATTCCAAATTGTTGCTCCATTATATGTATCTGGTATCTCTACTCAGAGCTATCCGGATAGGTGTTAAGCTTGCATCGACGTAACTCTTTACGTTGAACTCTTTATCATCTCTATAACCGAGAAACATTTCCTTATTCCTCCAAGGCATGATCCTCTTCTAGATAACCTTTGTACCCTCTTTCCAGACATGTGGCCAGGCACACATCAGGTGCGGTACTTCAGCATGGCATACCATGTAGAGCCTATGACAAAAGCATAGGGGACGACCTTCGTCCTTCCTGTTTCTTCTGCCGTGGTCAAGCTTTGAGTCTTACTCAACTTCACACCTTACAACTCAGGTAAGAACCCCTTCTTTGACTGATCTATTTTGAACTCCTTCAAAAACATGTCAAGGTGTGCGTTCTTTGAAAGTATCATCAGGCGTTTTGATCTCTCTCTATAGATCTTGATGCCCAATATGTAAGCAGTTTTATCCAGGTCTTCCTTTGAAAATCACTCTTCAAACAATCGTTTATGCTTTCCAGAAATTCTACATCATTTCGAATCAACAATATGTCATCCACATATACTTATCAGAAATGTTGTAGTGCTCCCACTCACTTTCTTGTAAATACAAGTTTCTAGCAAACATTGTATAAACCTAAAAGCTTCGATCACTCCATCAAAGTATATATTCTGACTCCGAGATGCTTGCTCTAGTCCATAGAAGGATTGCTGGAGCCAGCATACCTTTTAGCATCATTAGGATCGACAAAACCTTTTATTATATCACATACAACTTTTTCTTACGAAAACTGGTAAGAAAACTTGTTTTGACATCCATCTGTCAGATTTCATAATCAAAAAATATAGCTAATGCTAACGTGATTTCGACGGACTTAAGCATCGCTACGGGTGAGAAATTCTCATCGTAGTCAACTCCTTGAACTTGTGAAAAAACTCTTCCCCACAAGTCGAGCTTCATAGACTGTAACATTACCGCCCACGTCTGTCTTCTTCTTAAAGATCCATTTATCTCAATGGCTTGCCGATCATCGGGCAAGTCCACCAAAGTCCATACTTTGTTCTGATACATGGATCCTATCTTGGATTTCATGGCTTCTAACCATTTGTCAGAATACGGGCCCACCATCGCTTCTCCATAGCTCGTAGGTTCACTGTTGTCTAACAACATGATATCTAAGACAGCATTACCGTACCACTCAGGAGTAGTACATATCCTTGTCGACCTATGAGATTCGATAGCAACTTGATCCGAAGCTTCATGGTCACTATCATTAACTTCCTCTTCAACAGACGTAGGCGCCACAGAAAACATCTTTTTGTGTTGCATCACTCTCTGGTTGAAACAAAGGTTCGACAACCTCATCAAGTTCTATCTTCCTCCCACTCAATTCTTTCCAGAGAAACTCCTTCTCGAGAAAGGACCCGTTCTTAGCGACAAACAATTTGCCCTCGGATCTGAGATAGAAGGTATACCCAACTGTCACCTTTGGGTATTCTATGAAGATGTGTTTGTCCGCTTTTGGGTTCGAGCTTCTCCGGCTGAAGCCTTAAGCATCGCAGCCCCAAACATTAAGAAACGACAACTTTGTTTTCTTTCCAAACCAATGTTCATATGACGTCGTCTCAACGGACTTAGATGGTGTCCTATCTAAAGTGAATGCGGCTGTCTCTAACGCATAACCTCAAAATGAAAATGTTAGATCGGTAAGAGACATCATAGATCGCACCATATCTCATAAGGTTCGATTACGACGTCCGGACACACCATTACACTGTGGTGTTCCAGGTGGCTTCAACTGCGAAACAATTCACAATGTCTTAAGTGTTTGCCAAACTCATAACTCAGAAATTCTCATTGATCAGATCGTAGGAATTTGATCTTCTTGTTATGATGATTCTTAACTTCACTCTGAAATCGCTTGAACTTTTCAAACATTTCAGACTTGTGCTTCATTAAGTAAATATACCTATATCTACTCAAATTGTCAGTGAAGATGAGAAAATAGCGATATCCACCGCATGCTTCAATTTCTCATTGGATCACACGCATCAGCATGTATGATTTCCAACAAGTCACTTGCCCGTTTCATTGTACCTGAAAACGGGGTCTTAGTCATCCTGCCCATGAGGCATGGCTCGCATGTGTCAAGTGATTCAAAATCAAGTGACTCCAAACATCCATCGACATGGAGTTTCTTCATGCATCTTATGCCAATATGACCTAAGCGGCAGTGCCACAAGAAAGTGGTACTATCATTATTAACTCTACATCTTTTGGCGTGAACATGTGTATTACCACGACCGAGATTCAATGAACCATTCACATTGGGTGCATGACCATGAAAGGTATTATTCATGTAAACAGAATAACCATTATTCTCTAACTTAAATAAAAAACCGTATTGCAATGAACATGATCTAATCATAGACACCTGATAACATTTATCTAGGTTCAATACTAATCCCGAAGGCAGATGGAGCGTGCAATGGTGATCTCATCAACTTTGGAAACACTTCTAACACACATCGTCACCTCGCCCTTAGCCAGTCTCCGTTTAGTCCGTAGCTTATGCTTCAAGTTACCAATAATAGCAACTGAACCGGTATCCAATACCCAGGTGCTACCAAGAGTACTAGTAAGGTACACATTAATAACACGTATATACTTTGTTGAAGTTGCCAGCCTTCTTATCTACCATGCATTTGGGGTAATTTCGCTACCAGTGACCGTTCCCCTTACAATAGAAGCACTCAGTCTCGGGTTTGGGTTCAACCTTGGGTTCCTTCACTGGAGCGGCAGCTGGTTTGCCATCCATGAAGTTTCCCTTCTAGCCCTTGCCCTTCTTGAAACCAGTGGTCTTGTTAAACCATCAACACTTGATGCTCCTTCTTGATTTCTACCTTTTGCGGTCTTAAGCACCGCGAACAGCTCCGGGATTAACTCCATCCCTTGCAGGTGATACTTCATCACGAAGATCTAGTGGCTTAGTTATAGTGACTAGAGAACTCTATCAATCACTATCTTATCTGGAAGTTTAACTCCCACTTGATTTAAGTGATTGTAGCACCCAGACATTCTGAGCACATGCTCACTAGCCGAGCTATTCTCCTCCATCTTGTTGGCAAAAGAACTTGTCATAGGTCTCATACCTCTCAACACGGGCATGAGCCTGAAATCCCAATTTCATCTCTTGGAACATCTCATATGTCTTATGTTGTTCAAAAACGTCATTGGAATCCCGATTCTAAGCCGTGAAGTATGGTGCACTAAACTATCAAGTAGTCATCAGGATGTGTCTGTCAGGTGTTCACAACATCCACAGACGACGTTGTAGGGGTTTGCACATCGAGCGGTGCATCAAAGACGTAAGCCTTCTATGTAGCAGTGAGGACACCCCTCGGACTACGGACCCAGTACACATCATTGCTTACAATATCTTTCAACTTGGTCTTTCTCTAGGAACGTATTGAAATAGGGAGCAACAACGTGAGCTATTTATCTACAACATATTTGCAAAGACAATTTAGACTATGTTCTTGATAATTAAGTTCATCTAATCAAATTATTTAATGAACTCCCACTCAGATAGACATCCCTCTAGTCATCTAAGTGAAACATGATCTGAATCGACTAGGCCGTGTCCAATCATCATGTGAGACGGACTAGTCATCAACGGTGAACATCTCATGTTGATCGTATCTTCTATATGACTCATGTTCGACCTTTCGGTCTTCCGTGTTCCGAGGCCATGTCTGTACGTGCTAGGCTCGTCAAGTCAACCTAAGTGTTTTGCATGTGTTCCGAGGCCATGTCTGTACATGCTAGGCTTGTCAACACTCATTGTATTTGAACGTTAGAATCTATCACACCCGGTCATCACGTGGTGCTTTGAAACAACGAACCTTCACAACGGTGCACAGTTAGGGGGAACACTTTTCTTGAAATCTTAGTGAGGGATCATCCTATTTAAGCTACCATCGTTCTAAGCAAATAAGATGTAAAACATGATAAACATCACATGCAATCAAATAGTGACATGATATGGCCAATATCATTTTGCTCCTTATGATCTCCATCTTTGGGGCTCCATGATCATCGTTGTCACCGGCATGACACCATGATCTCCATCATCATGATCTCCATCATCGTGTCTTCTTGAAGTTGTCTCGTCATCTATTACTTCTACTACTATGGCTAATGCTTTAGCAATAAAGTAAAGTAATTACATGACGTTTATGTTGACACGCAGGTCATAAATAAATTAAGACAACTCCTATGGCTCCTGCCGGTTGTCATACTCATCGACATGCAAGTCGTGATTCCTATTACAAGAACAGGATCAATCTCATACATCACATATACATTCATCACATCCTTTTGGCCCACAAGGCATATGCTGCAAAAACAAGTTAGACGTCCTCTAATTGTTGTTGAAAGTTTTTACGTGGCTGCTATAGGTTTATAGCAAGAACATTTCTTACCTACGCCAAAACCACAACGTGATATGCCAATTTCTATTTACCCTTCATAAGGACCCTTTTCATCGAATCCGATCCGACTAAAGTGGGAGAGACAGACACCCGCTAGCCACCTTATACAACTAGTGCATGTCAGTCGGTGGAACCAGTCTCACGTAAGAGTACATGTAAGGTCGGTCTGGGGCGCTTCATCCCACGATGCCGCCGAATCAAGATAAGACTAGTAACGGCAAGTAAATTGACAAAATCGACGCCCACAACAACTTGTGCCCTACTCGTGCATAGAAACTACACATAGACCTAGCTCATGATGCCACTGTTGGGGATCATAGTAGAAATTTAAAATTTTCTACGGATCACCAAGATCAATCTATGGAGTAATCTAGCAACGAGGGTAAGGGGAGTGCATCTACATACCCTTGTAGATCGCTAATCGGAAGCGTTGCAAGAACGCGGATGAAGGAGTCGTACTCGCAGCGATTCAGATCGCGGTTGATTCCGATCTAAGCGTCGAACAACGGCGCCTCCGCGTTCAACACACGTGCAGCCCGGTGACGTCTCCTACGCCTTGATCCAGCAAGGGGAGAAGGAGAGGTTGGGGAAGACTCCGTCCAGCAGAAGCACGATGGCGTGGTGGTGGTGGAGGAGCGCGTGACTCCAGCAGGGCTTCGCCAAGCACTACGAGAGACGAGGAGGGAGAGGGATAGGGCTGCGCCAACAGGGAGATCGAATCATGTGTTGGGCTGCCCCTTTGCCTCCACTATATATAGGGGGAGAGGGAGGGCTGTGCCCCCACCTAGGGTTCCCACCCCAAGGGGTGCGGCAGCCCTAGATCCCATCTAGGGTGGCGGCCACAAGGGGGAGAGGGGGAGGCGCACCTGGGGTGGGCCTTAGGGCCCATCTGTCCTAGGGTTTTCCCCCCTCCCCTCTTGGAGGCGCCTTGGGCCTTGGTCGGAGGCGCCCCGACCCACCTAGGGGCTGGTCCCTTCCCACTATTGGCCCATGTATGTCTCCGGGGCCCATGGCCCCTCCCGGTGGACCCCCGGACCCCTCCGGTGGTCCCGGTACACTACGGGTGATGCCCGGAACACTTCCGGTGGCCAAAACCATACTTCCTATATATCAATCTTTACCTCTGGACCCTTCCGGAACTCCTCGTGACGTCCGGGATCTCATTCGGGACTCCGAACAACATTCGGTAACCGCGTACATACTTTCCCTATAACCCTAGCGTCATCGAACCTTAAGTGTGTAGACCCTACGGGTTCGGGAGTCATGCAAACATGGCCGAGACAACTCTCTGGTCAATAACCAACAGCGGGATCTGGATACCCATGTTGGATCCCACATGCTCCACGGTGATCTCATCGGATGAACCACGATGTCAAGGATTCAATCAATCCCATATACAATTCCCTTTGTATATCGGTACGATACTTGCCCGAGATTCGATCGTCGGTATCCCGATACCTTGTTCAATCTCGTTACCGGCAAGTCTCTTTACTCGTTCCGTAACACATCATCCCGTGATCAACTCCTTGGTCACATTGTGCACATTATGATAATGTCCTACCGAGTGGGCCCAGAGATACCTCTCCGTTACACGGAGTGACAAATCCCAGTCTCGATTCGTGCCAACCCAACAGACACTTTCGGAGATACCCGTAGTGCACCTTTATAGCCACCCAATTGCGTTGTGACGTTTGGCACACCCAAAGCACTCTTACGGTATCCGGGAGTTGCATAATCTCATGGTCTAAGGAAATGATACTTGACATTAGAAAAGCTTTAGCATACGAACTACACGATCTTGTGCTAGGCTTAGGATTGGGTCTTGTCCATCACATCATTCTCCTAATGATGTGATCCCGTTATCAACAACATCCAATGTCCATGGTCAGGAAACCGTAACCATCTATTGATCAACGAGCTAGTCAACTGGAGGCTTACTAGGGACATGGTGTTGTCTATGTATCCACACATGTATCTGAGTTTCCTATCAATACAATTCTAGCATGGATAATAAACGATTATCATGAACAAGGAAATATAATAATAACCAATTTATTATTGCCTCTAGGGCATATTTCCAACAGCAGGTATTACACATGCCATTTTTCGTGCCTCCTTGATACGTCTACAAGGTATTTATTTTTCCTAACGCTTTTCCTTTTGTTTTGGATTCTAATTTGCATGATTTGAATGAAACTAACCCCGGACTGACGTTGTTTTCAGCAGAACTATCATGGTGTTGTTTTTGTGTAGAAATAAAAGTTCTCGAAACGGAACGAAACTTTGCGAGCATTTTTTTATATCAATAATAAGAATTTCTGGAGCCAAGACCCACCAGAGGGGGGTACCTGGGTGAGCAAAACCCACCAGGGCGCGCCCCCCTCTCCTGGTGCGCCCAGGTGGGTTGTGCCCACCTGATGGCCTCGCAGACCCTGAAACCGACGCTATAAAATCCTATTTTTCTAGAAAAAAATCAGGGAGAAAGAATTATCGTGATCCACGAGATTGAGCCGCCGTCACCTCCTGTTCTTCATCGGGAGGCCGGATCTGAAGCCCGTTTGGGGCTCCGGAGAGAGGGATCTTCGTTCTTTGTCATCACCAACCCTTCTCCATCGCCAATTACATGATGCTCCCCACCGGGAGTGAGTAATTCCTTCGTAAGATCGCTAGTCGGTGACGAGTTGGATGAGATTCATCATGTAATCGAGTTAGTTTTCTTAGGCCTTGATCCCTAGTATCCACTATGTTCTAATATTGATGTTACTATGACTTTGTCATGCTTAATTCTTGTCACTTTGGGCCCGGGTGCCATGATTTCAGATCTAAACTATTGGGAATATAGCTACCAAGTAAGACCCGCCCAGGAGGGGCCGGGTCAGCCCTAATGGCGGGTTAAAAAAGAAACCCAGTAACATTCAAGGCGATAGTTTATTAAGACTTATAGAAGGCCTAAGCCCAGAGGCGGCTTATGGCCCAATATTGTAAACCGCCATTGTAAGGAAAGACTTGTAAAGAAAGGCATGTAAATGAAGTCACCGAGTCAGACACGTTTTATAAGCCGGCCGGTACTCTGTAGGCCACCAGGCGTCAACCCGTGTATATAAGGGGACGACTCGGCGGCGGCTTAGGTCAAGAAACAACAGATCGATAACCAAGCCGGCCGATTAGCCTCTTGGTGATTGAAACCCCAGCAATTCTAACACAACTAGACGTAGGTTTTTACCTTCATCGTAAGGGGCCGAACTAGTATAAAACCTCTCGTGTCCTTTGTCCCGATTAACCCCTTTAAGATTTCTAGTTGCGATGGCCCTACGACTAAGTCCTTTTGCTAGGACATCTACCGTGACAATTCCACGACATAAACCGTTTATGTTATCACCATTATATCCATGTGTTTAGATCCGATGTTGCAAGTTATAGTCACCTACTGCGTGTTATGATTCGGCAACCCCGGAGTGACAACAATCGGGACTTCTCCCAGTGATGACCGTAGTTTGAGGAGTTCATGTATTCACTATGTGTTAATGCTTTGTCCCGGTTCTATATTAAAAGGAGGCTGTAATATCCCTTAGTTTCTAATATGGACCCCACTGCCATGGGAGGGGAGGACAAAAGATGTCATGCAAGTTCTTTCCATAAGCACGTATGATTATTTACGAAATACATGCCTACATTATATTGACGAACTGGAGCTAGTGCTGTATCGCCCTAGGTTATAACTGTCTCATGATGAATATCATCCAACAAGTCACTGATCCAATGCCTACGAATTTATCTTATATTGTTCTTCCTAAGTTACTACTGCTATCATCACTGTTACATTTGCTACAAAACTATTGCTATCAGTGTTACCGTCACCGTTACTACTGCTACCATTATCAAAACTAACATACTACTTTGCTACTGATCACTTTGCTGCAGATAATTAATCTCCAAGTGTGGTTGAATTGGCAACTCAGCTGCTAATACCTTCAAATATTCTTTAGCTCCCCTTGTGTCGAATCTATAAATTTGGGTTGAATACTCTACCCTCAAAAACTGTTGCGATCCCCTATACTTGTGGGTTATCACTCCTCCAGCCTAGAAATTTCCAAATATCTCCCATCTATCTTCGAATTGGATTGCAAGGCCCTTCTCTCCTGCTTCCTCTCTATTTGTCAAAACCCTAGGGATGGCCTCCTCGTGGGCGATGGCGGCGGCCATCGGAAGGGCGAGGGCGGTGACGTCTCAGGGGCAGTCACATCGATAACTCATGGGCTTGATTGGGAGTGCTTCCCCTTTTCTCCATGTGGTCTCTCCAGGGCGAGGGCGGTGACGTCTCCTAGTCTAGCCCAAGATGACATGATTGGGAGTGCTTACTATTTTCTCATCATATTTGTTTGATGGCCTGGGATCATGTGACGTCATAGCTTGCAGTACTGGGTATGTAATATCAGGCATGGTAACACTGGCCACAACAGTGTTAATAGTGGAATTCTTTTAGTATGGAGCAGAAAACCAGGGGGTAATTGAACATTCGGACTCACTAGGAGAACCCCTCACAGGGGAAGTAGTTTGTATAGCTGGGGGCAAGAAAATTATGTAGGTTATCCAAGGACTGGATATCTTGATTATCGATCGACACCTTCTTTGGGGGCTTATCAGTCTGCACGTGTTCTAGGCTTGCTATGTTGGTTGCAGTTGCCATCAACTGCCTAGAAGCACTATTTAAGGGGGCCATGACAGAGGGGGCAGGACGGGTCATCATGTTACACAGTTCAAGAATCATGGGATCTTCAAAGAGAGCCAATAGATTAGTGTCATCTTGTTTCTGCAGAATCACAAATAACTATAGACCAGGAGCAGCCTTAGGAGGCATCTGCGTCGCCAAGTTGTCATGTGGAACTGGCCATTAAGAAAATAGGCATGTTCAGCTTCCTGATCTGGCACAACAGGCCATCAGGAAATTCGAATCATGAGCCCCTAAAAAATGGGCTCCTCTAGTTCTAGAACATTGTGTTGAGCATCCTCCCCCCATAACAGACCCAGTAGTATCATCACTTCTTGCAGAACTCAACTTCTGGAATTTTAGCCAAATCATTCTGAGCTTGTCCCTCATCCAAAAGAGCCAGCGGATCATTTAGTTCAACAAATTCCCCATTAAACAGCTCCAAATAAACATTGGCTTGGACCTGCTGGGGTGGCATGGCCTAGTGATCCCAGCATCATCCTCCTCTATCTCTTTCTCTGCAAATGGTTGTTGTTGAGGCTAATGTTCTGACTCATAAGCATTAGTTGGTGATGGTGACCCCCATTGTTTTGATTCTAGTGTTGTATGTCTTGGTTCCGAACTTGCTAATTACATGGCTCAAAAACTGATTGTTTTGATTTGGGGTGTAAGTGAGCTTGCATGGGCCTGGGGTGGGGATTACCATTGATAGAAATTGGGTTCTCATCTGGTGCCTCAACACCCAACAATCTTTGTTGGATGATGACTACAGGAACAGTCTCAAAGTGAGAAAAAATCATCCCATTCTTCCATGACAATTCTAGTAGGAATATTTGTCATCTCTTCCACTCTAACTTGCACCACCAAACATGGCCTGGAACTTTTAACCCGGTCTCAAACCAATAGTTTGCCAAAACTCCGAACAACATTGCCAATTTCATTCATACATCTGCGATCAAATGGGAAACCCACTAAGAGGAGCCAGACTTCTCTGTTTAGGGTAAACTTGCGCCGGTTACTACCCTCATTATGTTTTTTGAAAAATGATGTGCACATCTCCAAAACAGAGTTGAGGTTAACTAGATCGTCTCTATCCAAAATACTATCAAGTTGGATGTAGGCCTGAGCAAATGGGCATCTCGAAATCTCGAAGAACCCATACACTTGACATCATGTAAGAACTCAGTGAGTACCTCAAGGGTGTTGTTGCCATCAACCGGTAGATCTGACATTGGGAAGATTGTGGCAATGATGAAGTGTTCGTGTGTCAGCTGAACTGGCTAAGCCACCACACGAACCATAGCGGAATGATTCTCCACCTAAATGCACTGATGACTAGCAGCGATAAATAGCATTCGATCAAAGGGGGAGGTAGCCATGGTTATTGAGAAGCGACGAAGGGGACACATAGGGTGTGCTCAGGGGGGCCTACTGTTGGTGGGAGAGGAAGGGGCAAGGCGCAAGGTGGAAGACGATGGAATAGCAGCGTTAGCCGGGCGAGGGATATGGAAATTAGCTAAGTAAGTCAACTTGACTGATATGCTCTTATTGCCCAAATTTGGAGGGACCGTAAGCACACAATTAGATGTTTGATAAAGGGGATTATCATATTGTGTCGCCTGATGGAAAGCTGAAGGGTTCTGTCGGGCCTAGAGGCAATCGTGGGCCACATGGTCCCATCCCTTGCAAGACTGGCATTAAAGTTTGTTGTGGCAATCGGGCCGGAGGTGATCTATGAGAAGACATCGGGTTCAATAAGACTTTCGGGGCCCATGCTCCTAGTTAGCGGGGCCCGAGCGGCTATTATTGACATTTCGAACACCTGATGATCCCGCCTTCGAGTTAGTGAATCTTGAATTGCCATGATTAAGTTGATCAGCCTGATTGTCGCCTGAAGGATGATTGATTTGAATAGTAGGCTGATGAATTGGATCATGGGAGGTAATCTGCTGGGTGGTGTGGTTGTAATTCCTCGGTTCGGAAACATCTTAGGCATAAGATTTCTTTCGACCACGAACAATGTGCGTCCATTCATCCTCTTGCTCTTGCTGATAGAGCGCAAATTCCTTCTCCGAATATGGACCTCCCTTCCCACAAAGTAAGAATCTAGGTTGAAAAGTTGGGACGAGATATTACCCCCGTTTATAGTGGCAAAACCTAATTCGTTAGAGGAAACTGGGAACTTGAGGGACCAATTTTGAAGGCGACTCGCTTTGAAAAGGGAGGCACGACCACCAAAACATGAAAGCAGGATCGTACCTATAGAGTCATAGGACAATTTGATCTTGGATCTGGAGAATTCAGCAACCAAGAAGAATTGGCGAAGACCTTTTCTTTCCTGATAGTTGATCGTCGGGTTGAACTTCTCGTGGATCTTCCATTCGAATAGATGCCTTGTCGAATTCCAGGTCTGCGAACAACATCTTGGGTGACGGCATCTAGTCGACGTCATTGGAGTGACATGATGTCGGTATGGTGGTCGCGGTGTCCACAGTTGCTCTATTTTCTAGGCGTGAAACCAAAGGTTCAAAAAAATTTAGGGTGGGGTGGGGTGGGGTAGGGGTATGTTGTTTTTGTCCTGTTGGAATTTAGAATACATGGCATCCCAAGTCACGGGCATTTCTTATTCTTGCACCTAGCATCGTCACAGGGCATGTGGAGGTGTGTCTCTGGTAGATCGCACGGAATTCGGTCGATGCTAGTCTTCGATGGATATGTTGGATCCAATCTTTGTTCGTTTTCATTTTTGTGTTTCCAGGTTGGATTCTTCTGATCTACGCTTCTCTTCATAGGTGAGGAGTGTTGTTTTGGTGCACTGTTTCTGTGGGATATTGGCATGATGACTTTCTGACTTTTTACTACAATACATTTCTCTTCATAGGTGACGGGTGTTGTTTTGGTGCATTGGTCCCGTGGAATATTAGCATGACGACTTTCTGACTTTTTACTACAATAAAGTTTGACGAGCAGGTGAGTGAGGGGTGATGACGGTGGCGCACCTTCGGCTCGCCCTAGTGTTTGTAGTGATCGATAGAACTTCTATGTTTTCTGTACTGCCATTACAGATGATAAATAGACAAGAACGCTGGAAGGCCTGAAATAAGTCATGGAAAATGCAAGCACTAGTGTCAGGTCAAGGACTTGAACTCTAGTGGGTTGGGGATAACGGTGTCCTCCTAACCATCCAACCACAAATTGGTTCGCACGAAAAAATTCTGACAAAAAACTTACTATATATATTTTGGACTACCAGTGTAGCATACGTATTTTTTAACTTAGTTTATGTACAGCATCTGATTTGGTGACATGGTAGGTGGTTGAAAAAGCTTTCTGTTGGCATGTTGTGCACAGCTGCCTAAGATCTGGATGGATCCATCTTCGGTTTTTCCGCTCCTATTTTATTCTTTTGTACATAAAAAAAGAGCAGTCTTTGTTGCCTGTAGCATCTGTATATATTACTCCAAGAAAAATGATACTCTATGTATGTTGAAAATTGATGTTCCGAGGTGGGATCTGGCCATCTAGAAGTAAATAAATATCTGCAAAAAAGAAGAGGGAAATGTTGAAGAAAAAAAGGAAAGGAAAGGAGGTCTTTGGTTGCATCGATCACCCCAACACGAGAATCATAATCGAGAGAGTGAGCTACGATTCTTTCTCCCTGAAATACTCCGGTCCTCCAACTCAGATTGTTGAAAGATTGATTCTCAAAAAAGAAAAAGATTGTTGAAAGATTTTAGCGAGTAAAATGACCTATTCTACTTCCTTTTTTCCATGATCTACATGTAGTACTACTAGACGTGTAGTGACAGGACTTATTCTAAGTCTACGGTTTTAGTCCACACGAACGACAAGCGTATTAGTTACATATATGTATCATGCGGCTGCTGTTGCTGACCAACAAGAACATGCGGCTAGTAAAATTTAAGCCAACCGGACTAGCAGTGAATCGTAAGACGGAGACCAAGTGACCAACTGTATCATGCCAGCTAGGTATTCCAGGGATCCATTTCGCCCAGATACAGTGCACATTTCTTATTTTACAAGATGAAGATGTTGAAGCGGAGGCGGTCGATCCCATGGCCATGTGCCAATGAATCAGAGCTAAAAGGCGATCTGTGGACTATGCCAAAAGTATTAATTAAGCCTCCCTGGAGCTTACCAGAACGAGTAGTAGCTGTTGTACCAGTCGTTTGGGCGTGCGTGAAGGCCATACAAAAGCCACCTTTTGGACAGCAACCGATCGCGCGCGCGCGTGGCCACTTGCCAAGCATGTCCCCGGCTCGTTTGTGTTGGCAGCCACATCTCAGAAAGGAATACGCGATGTGTGTGTGGTGCGTGCGCCCAGGCCAGCCTCCAACCAACCAAGACAGACAGATCGATGCGGATACAGATGCAGCACGAGTATTATTGAGAGGTTATCGGGAGAGATCTCCGTCGATCGCCCACCGCATAAATCGCAAAAGCGAAATTCATGTGGTACAAGTACGGAGATTGAGTGAGAGTGTATCCATCCATGGATCATCGATCAGATCCCTCCCAGCTGATGCTAGTAGTACTCAGAAGGCAGGCGTGATGTGCCAATCAAAGAGGCGGAATTCTTCTCCGAAAATTCAAAGAAGTGCACGTCCTCGCCTGCCCATGGTATCCTACACCGTACATTCCACCAAGATCTGACACGCCAAATGCTCGTGGGACATAGTATGCTGTTGTAATGCATTTATTGGCCCACCAAGCGTTGTAACGTCGTCAGGTTGCTAGAGGGCTTCACGTACAGCTCCGTCATGTGGCCGCGGCCAAGTCATAGCCTCAGGAGAGTGTAGCTATGTACTTCCACGGTATGGGAACATTTTTTCTACAAGAATATTCATGTATGATAAAATAAAGTCCTTATATGCATGTTTGTAATATTAGTCGTGTATTGGAAAAATCATCAAATGTTTTTTTCAAACGAGGTCCTGTAGAGCTCAATTTGTTAAAAAAATAGAAGAGAGTTGCGTGATTAATTAACGAAACCCGGGTGAAAACCGTTACAACAAGTCAACAACATGGCACCATCAACACACGTCGACCCTGAGGCCACACAGCAGGTGAACCGCTGACTTCATCACTCTAGCAACTCGTAGCCGACACCCTAAAACGAAAACTAAAGCCGCCGCTCCAACATTTAAGCCGACGCAAGGCCGCGCACTAGGCGAGCCACCTGCTCTGCCGCCCGAGAAACCGGAGCCGACAACCCACAACCATCTCTGGAGTCCCCGCTCCGACGTACACACGGAAGCCCCACACTCCGACCCCGAGGCCCCACACCAGGCAAGCCACCAGCTTCATCACCCGAGCAACCGCAGTTGACACTCGAGGCTGCTCTGCTTGCACACGCCAATCCTACCTAGAGGACTAGAGCCGCCTCACCAGACCCACGCACCCAGCCGCGCCACTCGGCCAGCAGAGCAACATGAGAGCGCCCAGCCCCTTGCACGTATGCGCCTTCCAACACACACACTCCCACGCCGCACCGTCCACCATTTGATCCCCAACCACGCCGCCCTTCGGAGCTCGTAGCTCAACCAAGGAACCGTTGCGGACGCTGCACGCAGTAGCTCATCTCGCATTGCTCCCGCTTAGGTGAAGCCACGCCGGATCCGACCTAGGATGACCAGATCCGGCCGCCATGCATCTCTGCCGTCCCTCAGCAGCGGGATGTTCATCGTGTACTTGAAAATATATTCATCATATATTTTAAAAATATTCCTTCTGTATTATTATTGTTTCATTTGTTTCCCAAAATAACATCGTGTTTTAGAAAGTATTAGTTGCACTACAAACTTAATCATTGAGCAATTAAAAATATTATATTGATAAAAAAAACATGTAAATATAAAAGTGTTTTCATGTTTAAAAAAATGAACATTTCATTAAAAATGACGAATCTTTTTTAATCTTGATGTGATATTCTAAAAATACCATTAACTTTTTGTAGTGTTCCCATATTTTAAAAAAACGATAATCATGATGGAAAAATAAAAGTCTTCTCATATTTTTAAAAACTTGGTACATTTTTTAAAACGTGATGATTTTTTGTAACCATGGTGCTCTTTTCTGAAAACATGATAAACATTGTTCCAGAAAAGTGTTACAACCATTTTATGGTGTTCCCGTATTTTAAAAACGCACTAATCATGATGTTAAAATAGACTTGTTACCACATTTAAAAATAGAATTTGTTTTCTAAACAAGTTAGAATATTTCTTGTAATGTGATGAACATTTTTCTCATAGATCGTAAATTGCTTTAGAAAATATCCATTGAAAAAAAAATGCATGAACCTTTTTGAATTCATGATGACCATTTTTTAATACACGATGAAACTTCCGTTCAAGTACACGATGGACATTCTTTTTAAAAGTTCATGATGACTTTATAAAATACGCTGCGATCATTTTCTTAAAACATGACGAACAATTATCCAAAATCCGTGAACATTTTTGAAACATGAGGACCAAAATTTGACCTGACACTGCACCTCGGTTCCTACTCACTAGCTAGCATTTTGGCTGACTGCCAGGAGCTCTTTCGTGGTTTTGTTGAATAAAGCTCTCGAAGTTCAACAAAAAAAATCACCACGAAAAGGGCATCCGTATGATGGGTTCCTTCAAGCCCATTTTTATTTCCAAAATTGTACTTTCACATTTTTTTTGGAGATTCACATCTCAAAAATCTGAAAAAGTACACGATACATATAGATGTATACCATCAAAATGAGATTTTTTTTTACAGTTTTGTATGTGGCGTACACAAAAACACAAACACATCCATGACAATGAGTTTTTTATTTACTTTCCAGTCTAGAATTTTGCATCGCCGTGGTGTCGTCATTTCTTCAGACAGCGCCGTCATCGTTTGATAGTGTTGGACGTTGCATATCTTTCTCTGCTCTCCACTGTTGCATTCAATACACTTACCAACACGTCTTTGTCTCATGCGTACAAGTAGCGGGGGCAGGCGAGCTCGTGTGCTCTACCGCCGCTCTCAATGGTTCTCCTCCTTCTTTAATTTTCTACGCAGCAAGCGGTGGAACCGTGGAAGGGAGAAGGCAGGAGAGACGAGGGGCGGTAGAGGACGAGGATGTTGACGAAGGACGCCTTTTCGCAATGACGAGTCCTTGTGTTTTGTCCATGCACCATGTGCACGGCTTTCAAGATCCATGATCCACGTCTATGGGCCAGTCTTTTTTTGGGCAATTCTTTCAGAACTGACCCTCTCCCAGCTTCTTCCAGAATTGTCACTTCATATTTTTTTATAATTCTTAGCTGATTAGACCTTAACTAGCTAGGAATTGTAAAAAAAAATGGAGTGACAATTCTGAAAGAAGCTAGGGAGGGAATCAATTCTGAAATAATTGCCCAAAAAAATTGGCCCTATATATCAGCCACACCAGCCGGCCAGCCAGCCAAGATCGACCGGTGTAGTTTGTTCCATGTTGTGCTCCCCCGTTGCTGGCTCCCTCGTGTGCTCTCATGGCTATAGGGGTGTGTGTGCGTGTTAGGCTAGGTATATGCACCGAGGTGCGTGGCCGTGCTGAGTACCGTCTTGCCCGCCTGCCAGACCATAAATATCACCACTGCAGACTGCAGATGCACAAACAGGCCCTCAACCTTGAGCCGTCGCCCACAGATCGCATCTCGTCGACAAATGGTCCGAAGAAGACGTCTTGGCCTTCACCTTCTTCGACCAGTATCGGAAAGCATGATTACTATAGTTTCTAGAAGTGGCGAGGCAAGGAAGAACGAGGAGATAGAGGCGGCGGTTGTTGTCTTGTCCTGTTATCTACTCTCTTCGTTTTAAAATAGATGACTTAATTTTATACTAACTTAAATTAGTACAAAGTTGAGTCATTTATTTCAGAATGGAGGGAGTATATGTTTTTTCATCTCTATAAAAGCTCCTTTTACTCAATTCAGGCCGCCCGCTAATTGAGCTAGTTGTACAACTTATTTTAAAGAAACATAGCTAGTATTACTAGGTGTAGCATGTTTAAGTAGTGCCTCAACCATGATCGACAACCACCACCACATTGTGATGGTAAACTAGTGTAGTTCATAAAAGGGCACTAGTAAACCAAACAGATCTGGTCTCACAGGACAATCACAAACAAACAAACAGAAAGTAGGAGTTGTTAGTGTTCGTACCATTCATCATAGTAAATAAACAGGTTCTCGCCGGCAAAGAATTGAAATAGGACATTGCACAAAATAGCTAGCCCTGAAAAGGGCTCTTCTCCATAAAAGGGGTTCTGGATTGACGCAGCTCACCAGCTAACCTGCGAAAATGCTGCTAGCAAACAGACAAGGCAACTATGCGAGTGGATGACGTCTTAGCTTTACACATTGAAGGTTCGTTGGTTAAGCAAACTTTTGCAAAATTCAGTGGCTTAGAGGCAACTACAACGCGGTTCACCAAAACGCCCCCCAAATGTCTAGATCTTGACATTTTGACACAAAAACACAACCACCACCGTGCATCAAATGTCCGCGGCATGGCTTGGACGTCCGAAATCCACATACCAATAGTAAAGTTGAGAGAGGTTCGTGGCGTCCAAACATCCGCCACATAGACCGCTGCAACATGTTCATGTAATTATGAGATTCTCACATGCCAAAAAAAGAGTGTCAAATCCAAAGGTTTTCTGCTATAATTGCTTCAAGAATGATGGCGTGTGTTTTAAAATGGCCCTAGTATTGTCTTTGTTGATCATTGAATAGTTCTTCTATTTTCAGTACATGCAATCCAGTGATCCAATCACACCTGAAAATCTTCTTGATTCTCCAAATTCCTTGAGCATTGTTGTGTCTGCGGCATCTGGTTCTCTCAAGTACTTCAGCCCAAACACCTTGGCCATTGTAGTTGCAAATCTGACCAGGGAATCGAGGCATGTGCTCCCAAACATCCCACGAATCTACGACTGTGCCATAGTCCAGCTTTTTCTTTTGAATTGTGTATACTTCAAAAATGAATCACTCTTTTCAGTATGAATGGCTCACTCTCCCATTCTTTTCAGCTAGGGCAGCAGCTAGGCCCGTATCTTTTCATGCCGAGCACCGATCGATATCCTTCGCAAGGGCAAGCATGCATCCTCATGCCAGCCGTGCAATTCTATTAACTAGAGAACCCAATGCGTCCAAGGACATTGTTCTTCAACTTTAAGTAATCATCATAGGCCCTGACAACTTGGCAGGTGCGTCCGAACAAATGTTGCCACATCCGAAATTACGTCGAAAATATGGCTCGATAGCGCATCAAGGGTAAAGTAGTCGTCGCACAACATCATAGGTGCATGTGCTCTGTTTCGATTCGACACTCGATACCCCTTTATTGCATGTAGTTGAGAACATGCTCCGCTGCATTCTTCGTTTCTCTCAAAATCACCCTCATCCTCGTTGTTTCATCCTCATTTGACGAAGACGAAGACGAATCCATGAACTCGGCATAGAAGCGCTCCTCGTATGAATCCACTGTGTTTTCTTCAAAGTAAACAACATGAACGTATTTTTTTTCTCCTATGGCATTTGTTGAACAATTGTTCAGCGTAGTGTCGCCCGTTGATGGCGTCGGCAGTGGCAGAGGGTACTGGGTCGGTGGCTGGATCTGGATACATAGGTGTAGGCCAAGGCGGGCAGGTGCCTGGGTCAAGCGGCGAAGGGTCAACAAAGCATGGGCGGCGTCTGGGGTGGTACGACAATGACGTCGGTCTTTGGGAGCATGGATACAAGCACATGGAGGGATGTATCCAAAAAAACGAGGGCTTCAGGTGAGCCGGGGGTGTCGAAGTCCGACGTGGCGGAATCCCCCAAATGGATTTGATGAGCCACGTTGGATGGTTAAATGTGTCTGAACCGTCCGATCCAAACATTTACGGGAGGTATGATGATCCACGTTGGAAATGCCATTAACCAACAACAGTAGCACATGTACCTAGGACTTTTTTTTTAATAATTTGGATTGCTTATCAAGCATACACGGTTCCGTCCTCCAAAAATGATACTCCCTCCGGTCTTTTTTACTCAGCATATATTGTCTGAAGTCGAACTCTACAAAGTTTGACCATATTTATATGAAAAGATATCAACATCTACCATGATAAAGTTATACAACATGAAACTTTAAATCATGACGTATCTACTAGTATTAATTTCACATTATGAATGTTAGTATTTTTTTTATAAAGTTGGTCAAACTTTACTAGGCTTGACTTTAGACAAATCTAATATGCGAAATAAAAAGGAGCGGAGGAAGTATAAACTTCGTTTACCGTTTCAAAGAGATCTCTATTTACATGATCCCGACGCAGCACGACTACTCGCTGCATAAAAAAAACTGATACTACATGGAGCACGGGCCGTGTACGTACGTCAGCCAGCCAGCCACCGCGTGGACCGTAGGGACGCAGGCGCGAAAAGGCCGGCCTTGTCCTGCAGCCACAGGAACTCGCGGTCGGCGAGCCAGACAACGCACCGCCGACCCGACACCAGGCCGCGCCGGCGCCCGCCTGCTGTTTGCTGGCCGCCAGTCTCCCACGCCACGGAGCCACGCAACCGCACTGCTGCATATACCACCGCACAGCAGCAGCAGCATCATCGTCCTCCACCCCCATTTGGGATAGCCGGACGTGTCCCTCGTCCTCCTCCTCTGCCGCTGCCCCGCGCCTTTCCGGATTAATTGCCGCCCGCAACGCCCAGCGCATGCACACGCACGCACTCGGCATAGTTTAGTGTAGGGTCGCCGTGCTCGCCCAAGCAAGCAAGGCCGCTACTAGTAGCGCCTCCCGCCTCCGCGGCCATGGCTGCACCCGCGCTGGCCAAGCGCCCCTGCAGCAGCCCCTCCGCCTCCGCTTCTTGTCGCGAGGCCAAGCGGCTCCGCCCGGCGCCGGCGCCGGCGCCCATGGAGAGGCACGACGCCGCTGCTGCCGCTGCTGAGGTGTCGACGACGACGTCGCAGCAGCAGTCGCAGCCGCTGCTCCCGGGCCTGCCGGACCACCTCGCGCAGCTCTGCCTCTCGACGCTGCCGCCGTGCCTCATGCACGCCGTCTGCCGCCCGTGGCGCCGGCTGCTGTACGCGCCGTCGTTCCCGCCGTTCTTGTCCCTCTACGCGCTTCTTGAGGACGCCGGCGACGGCGGGGCCTCCTTCGCGGCCTACGACCCGATCGCCGCGCGCTGGGACGGGCTGCCGGCGCCGCCGATGCCATCGCCGCCCCCGACGCTCTGCCACCCGTCGTTCCTCTCCCGCCGGCTGCCGCTCCAGTCGGTGGCCGCCGCGGGGAAGCTCGTCCTCGTCGCGGGGTCCACGCAGTCGCTCCACCCGGCGCTGTGCCGGCCGCTGGTGTTCGACCCGGCCGCCGCGCTGGCCCCGCGGTGGCAGGTCGGCCCGAAAGTCCCGCTCGCCCCGCGCAGGTGGTGCGCGGCGGGCGCGGCGCGGGGGCGCGTGTTCGTCGCGGGCGGCGTGGGCGCCGGCTACGACCTCGCCGTCGCGCGCTCCGGGGCGACGTGGGACCCCGCCACGCCGTCCGCGCCGTGGGAGCCGCTGCCGCCGCTGCGGGACGGGCGGTTCAGCCGTGACGCGGCGGAGGCCGTGTGCTCGGGCGGGAAGGTCTGCATGGTCAATCTCCGCGGCAGCGGCGCCAAGGAGGGGGCCGTGTTCGACCTGGTGGCCGGGCGGTGGGAGGACATGCCGCCCGGCATGCTGGCCGGGTGGAAGGGCCCCGCCGCGGCGTCCCCGGACAGCGGCGACATGATCTTCGTCGTGGACGAGGAGCGCGGCGCGCTCAACGCCTACGACTGGGGGTCCGACCGGTGGACGACGGTCGCGGAGGCGGGGCGGCTCAAGGGCGCGGCCGAGATGGCCGCGGGCGGCGGCAGGGTGTGCGTCGTGTCCCACGGCGGCGCGAAGGTGGTGGTCGTGGACGTGACGCCCAAGGCGGGGAGGAGCAGGGGCTCCACGACGCCGGCGCCGCCGCGCATGTGGGAGGTGGAGGCGCCGGCCGGGCGTCGGGTGGTGTCGCTGCACGTGCTGCCCAGGATGACGCGCCCCGAGTAGGCCTCCTCCCACCCTCCCTTCCCGCCACTGTACAAAGTACAAACAAACTACAAAAACAAAAGGCTCTCCCTTTGGCTCGCCTTCTCTTCTTCCTGCGGCGACTCCGCATCGGCACGGTACTCCTATGTCGTAGTAGTAGTACATGTTCATTTTAGGAGCGCCTGCGAGAATCGATTTTGGTTCATGTGTTCTTCTGCCCAACGGCTACCAGCTGGATTTCGAGATTTTGATTTTCGAGGGGTAGACGCTAGATTTCCAGTTTTTGATTCCTGATTTCTTCTGTGCTGCTCCTCTGATCCTCTCTGTCCAGATTGCAAGGGAAAGCAGGATTCGAGATATTTTTTGGTTCCTTTTCTTTCAGAGATACTACTACTCCAGCACACACGCTTGGGAAGGGAACTGAATGAGATAGGCTGCTAATTTTCCCTTAAGCCCAATCCCTTTTTGTTCTCGACGAGCAGGATAGATCCGTTAAACCCAATGCCGGCACCCTGCGTCGCTTTGAGCCGGCGCTTTCTGGACGCCGGTGGCGCGCGGTCGCCGGAGAAGTCCCGCCACGCAAACCTGGTACTACTAGATATTTTCTCCGCCCGGCCATGGCCGCACAGCGGGATCGCCGCCGCTCCACGGCTTTCCGCCTTGATTCCCCGGCCACACCCGCCGCCATCGCCACGTCCCATCGAGCCCATTAACACGGCCCATGCACGCCGTTACCTCCTCAATTAACGCGCGTGCCCTCTCCGGATCACGCACCGGCTTTGCATATTCCCGTTCCTTTCACGTCCGCCGCGGACGATTCTCCTGTCCACGGGCCCGGCCGGCCGGCCGCTAGTCTCCAAACGGCGAGGGCCTCGGAAGGTGGCGTATGCCGGCGGCAGGATCTCGCGGGTCCAATCAATGCGGGCATTTTCCGGCGCTGCTGGCGCCTTTTCCCTCGGGGCCAAGTAATGGCGGGGCGAAAAGGGTTCGGGGAAAAAGCCGGCGAGAGGGACGGGGCGGGCCGGCCGGAGACGGAGACGCGCACATGTGGGTCGGGGCGGGAGGGAGGCCATCATGTCGTCCGGTCATCGGCGACGGGACGGTTTGGGCCGGGCGAATTCCCAAAAGGTTTGGCTGCTGGCCGAAAAGGGTCCGCGTTAATTGGGACGGCCGCCGCGACCGCGACGCGGTGTCTTGCGCCGGTTCGGTCATGCCTTAGCTCACCCTGAGAGCTCTCCGTCGGTTTATCACCCGCCTGTTTCCCAAACCGTGTGCCGGGGATGTAGAACAATTTTTTATAAAGGGTGTCTTATTAAGAAGGTCGGTAACTGTCACACGTATGACACAATCGACACCCGACCACACGAGTCGTGTGCTTGTACTCAGGAAACAATCGACATGATCTTGTGTGGAGGAACATTATAACTGCCCATACGTACGGGTGAATTTACTTCGTGCCACACGCCGAACCAACAACACCTACTCACCCGCACCCCACAAGTGTGGCAAGAAGTAATTCCGCCCTGACATTTTTTGATGGCAACTTTAGTTACCGCTGAATGACAACTTTAGTGTAAAGCATGGCAACTTCTCTGTTTCTTTTTTTGGGTTTCGTTCGGGTTAACTATAGTTGCCATGTGTAAATGACGGTAGCTGCTACGTGTGATCAAACCATAGTTGCCGTGTGTGATTAACTAGTTGCCACGTGTGGTCAAACCATTATAGCCATGTGTGATTAACTAGTTGCCACATATGCACACCAGTAGTTGCCGTCTATCATCGTGTGAGCGTCGTGTGGGCAAAGAGCAGTTTCGGTCACACGTTCCAGCGAGCGTCCTGTGTCTCGTTCGGACGAGGAGCGCCCACACATGTGGCACTAAGTGATAACGCCCACACGACGCTGAGTGCTTACGTGGCTCTCCACCCAGATGGCATATGCTTTGAAATTCGTGCAAATGGATCGAACGACATCGAGTGCGTGTGAGTGTGTTGATAAGTACCACACGTGTGGGTGTTATCATTTGGGTTTTTTAATTCAGTTTGAAAATACAGTGCATCATAAGCGACATCCCGCCTCTTCGTATCTAGAATGCACATAACCAAAGGTAACAAGTACGACTATAATATAAAAGAAAATAATACCACACATAGGCATTAGTGAAGATCTATAAGAGCGACACTATGACTATGTCGAAGGAGGAGGAGGTCCGATCCAAAGATTATGTTTTCACCCATATTAGGTTAAAAAAATCCTGGCTACCTACTCAAATCACGTACACACCGTTTTGAACATTAATGAATACTCCATAAGGTGTAACATATACCACATATGACACACATAAGGTTAGTGCGTACAACGAGCAATAACATGCAAGGAAGAACAATGTTTGTCATTAAAAACAAAATCATTTTGACTTAGCAAAAGAAATCATAATAAGACATACGCTCCCATGCTTATTAGTGTCCTAAATCTATTTTCTATTTCATTCAGTCAGTGACCATATATATTGGCAAAACTTATGGGCGGGTACAAATTTAACACTATTTGGATGACTGGCAAAGTAAAACGTGCAAAATTGATTTGTAAGAAGGGGTGTTTGATCATCTCGTCATGAGCACTTCTTACTTCCTTGACAGTTGCGCCGAGCGAGGTTATCTTTTGTCAGCACGACACCTCTCCAATGTTACCACATGAATATCTTTATTTTTAGCGGTATCTTCGATTTCCATATTTTTAGCCATCGTTTATCAGAAAAGACCCAAAACGGAAAAGTGCTACTTTACCGACATCAGGCCAACCCAAAAATGCAAGCCCCCGGCTTCCAAAAAGCCTGAGGCACTGCTTTTTGACCTAGATACTTGTTGTGTAGCAAAGCTTGCGAGGCATCCTCCTCAGTAAGAAGCTTGAAGACCATTACTGAGTAAGGCATCATTCTTGACCTTGAGGTCATGAATGCTTAGACCTACCTGGTCCTTCGGTGGACAACCACGCTCCATTTGGTGAGGCGGTATTTTTTTACTTTTTACTTTCTCCTTGCCAGGAGAATCTCGATCTGAAACAATCCATTCTTTACAAGACCCCTTCAGGCTGTGGAAAAAATGAAAGCATATAGGGAACCATGTTCGTGAGAACTGAGTTGGCCAGAACTAGTCGTCCACCAATAGAGAGCACTAAAGAACAAAATGGCATACTCATGGCACCTTTCTCCAAAGAGGAGGTGAGAGCTGCGTGTTGGGGAATGTAGCAATAATTCAAAATTTTCCTACGTGTCACCAAGATCAATCTAGAAGATAATAGCAACGAGAGAGAGGGAGTGCATCTTCATACCCTTGAAGATCGCTAAGCGGAAGCGTTACAAGAACGTGGTTGGTGGAGTCGTACACGCAGCGATTCAGATCGCGGTCGATTCCGATCTAAGCGCCGAACAACGGCGCCTCCGCGTTCAATAAACGTACAGCCCGGGGGCGTCTCCTCCTTCTTGATCCAGCAAGGGAAGAGGAGAAGTTGAGGGAGAACTCCGACAGCACGACGGCGTGGTGGTGATGGAGCTGGTGGTTCTCCGGCAGGGCTTTGCCAAGCGCTACGGAGGAGGATGAGGTGTAGGAGAGGGGGAGGGGCTGCGCCAGGGAAAGGGTGTGTGGCAGCCCTCTCTCTCCCTCGCTATATATAGGGGGAAGGGGGTGGAGGAGGCGCCCTAGGGTTCCCTAGGGGAGGGCGGCGGCCACAGGGGAAACCCTAGATGGGTTTGGGCGCCCCCACCCCAAGGAAACTTGCCCCCCCCCAAGCCGGGAGGAGTGGCTGCCCTAGGGGAGGCGCCCCCACCTCTCCAGGTTACGTGAGATGGGGTGGGAGGGGTGCTCAGCCCCTTAGTGGGCTGATATGCCCCCTCCCCTTGGCCCATAAGGCCCCCCAACGCTTGTCGGGGCCTCCAAAACCCCTTTCGGACACTCTCGTCGTCACCCGGTACCCCCGGAACAATTCCGGACTCCATTACCCTTCGTCCAATATATCGATCTTCACCTCCGGACCATTCTGGAACTCCTCGTCATGTCCGGGATCTCACCCGGGACTCTGAACAACCTTCAGTAACCACATACTATTTCCCATAATAACTCTAGCGTCACCGAACCTTAAGTGTGTAGACCCTACGGGTTCGGGAACCATGCAGACATGACCGAGACATCTCTCCGGCCAATAACCAATAGCGGGATCTGGATACCCATATTGGCTCCCACATGTTCCACGATGATCTTATTGGATGAACAACGATGTCAGGGATTCAATCAATCCCGTATACAATTCCCTTTGTCTATCGGTGTCTTACTTGCCCGAGATTCGATCGTCGGTATCCTCATACCTCGTTCAATCTTGTTACTGGCAAGTCACTTTACTCGTTTTGTAACGCATGATCCCGTGGCTAACTCCTTAGTCACATTGAGCTCATTATGATGATGCATTACCGAGTGGGCCCAGAGATACCTCTCCGTCATACGGAGTGACAAATCCCAGTCTCGATTCATGCCAACCCAACATACACTTTCGGAGATACCTATAGTGCACCTTTATAGCCACCCAGTTACGTTGTGACGTTTGGTACACCCAAAGCATTCCTAAGGTATCCGGGAGTTGCACAATCTCATGGTGTAAGGAAATGATACTTGACATTAGAAAAACTTTAGCAAACGAACTACAAGATCTTGTGCTACGCTTAAGATTGGGTCTTTTCCATCACATCATTATCCTAATGATGTGATCCCGTTATCAATGACATCCAATGTCCATGGTCAGGAAACCATGACCATCTATTGATCAACGAGCTAGTCAACTAGAGGCTTACTAGGGACATATTACGATCTATGTATTCACACATGTATTACGGTTTCCGGTTAATATAATTATAGCATGAACAATAGACAATTATCATGAACAAGGAAATATAATAATAACCATTTTATTATTGCCTCTAGGGCATATTTCCAACAGTCTCCCACTTGCACTAGAGTCAATAATCTAGTTCACATCGTTATGTGATTAACACTCATAGTTCACATCGCCATGTGACTAACACCCGAAGAGTTTACTAGAGTCGATAATCTAGTTCACATTGACATGTGATTAACACCCAAGAGTTTACTAGAGTCAATAATCTAGTGCACATCACCATGTGATTAACACTCAATGAGTTCTAGGGTTTGATCATGTTATGCTTATGGGACAAGTGTCATTCAACGGGTCTGCAACATTCAGATCCGTGTGTTCGTCACAAATCTTGATTTCATATTGTAGATGTTGCTACTATGCTCCACTTGGAGCTATTCCAAATGGTTGCTCCACTATACGTATCTGGTTTGCTACTTAGAGTCATCTAGATAGGTGTTAAAGCTTGCATCAACGTAACCCTTTACGCCGAACTCTTTATCATCTCCATAACCGAGAAACATTTCCTTATTCCTAAGGACAATTTTGACCGTTGTCCAATGATCCACTCCTGGATCACTCTTGTACGCCCTTGCCAGACAAGTGGCAAGGCACATCGCGGTACGCAACATGGCATATCGTATAGAGCCTATGGCTAAGGCATAGGGGACGACTTTTGTCCTTTCTCTTTTCTTCTACCGTGGTCGAGCTTCAAGTCTTAACTTCACACCTCACAAATCAGGCAAGAACTCCTTCTTTGACTGATCCATCTTGAACTCCTTCAAGATTATGTCAAGGTATGTGCTCTGTGAAAGTCTTATCAGGCGTCTTGATCTATCTCTATAGATCTTGACACCCAACATGTAAGCAGTTTTACACAGTCCATCCTTTGAAAAACTCCATTCAAACAACCCTTTATGCTTTCTAGAAATTCTACATCATTTCCGACCAACAATATGTCATCCATATATACCTATCAGAAATGTTGTAGTGCTCCGACTCACTTTCTTGAAAATACAAGTTTCTTGCAAATTTTGTATAAACCCAAATGCTTTGATCGCCTCATCAAAGCATATGTTCCAACTCCGAGATGCTTACTCCAGTCCATAGAAGGATCTCTGGAGTTTGCATACCTTTTAGCATCCTTAGGATCGACAAAAACTTCTGGTTGTATCACATACATCCTTTCCTTACAGAGACCGTCAAGAAAACTTTGTTTTGACATCCATCTGCCTGATTTCGTAAATGAAAATGCAGCAACTGCTAACATAGTTCTAACATACTTTAGCATCGCTATGATTGAGAGATTCTCATCATAGTCAACTCCTTGAACTTGTCGGAAACTTCTTTGAGACAAGTCGAGCTTCACAAATGGTGACATTACCATCAGCGTCTGTCTTCTTCTTAAAGATCCATTTATTCACAATGGCTTGCCGTTCATCGAGCAAGTCCACCAAAGTCCATACTTTGTTTTCATACATGGATCCTATCTCGGATTTCATGGCTTCCAGCCATTTGTTGGAATCCGGGCCCATCACCGCTTCTTCATAGCTCATAGGTTCATTGTTGTCCAACAACATGACCTTTAAGACAGGGTTACCACTGAGAAGTTGTACACACCCTTGTCGACCTACGAGGTTCGATAGCAATTTGATCTGAAGCTTCATGATCATCATCATTAGCTTTCTCTTCAACTAACGTAGTTGCCATAGAAATATCTTTCTGTGTTGCGCTACTCTTTGTTTCAAGTGAAGGTTCAACAACCTCATCAAGTTCTATCTCCCTCCCACTCAATTCTTTCGAGAGAAACTCTTTCTTGAGAAAGGACCTGTTCTTAGCGACAAACACTTTGCCCTCAAATCTGAGATAGAAGGTATACCCAACCGTCTTGTTCGGGTATTCTATGAAGATACAATTTTCCGCTTTGGGTTCGAGCTTTTCTGACCGAAGCCTATCGACATAAGCATCGTAGCCCCAAACCTTAAGAAACAACAACTTTGGTTTCTTGTCAAACCATTGTTCATATGATGTCGTCTCCACGGACTTAGATGGTGCCCTATTTAAAGTGAATGTAGTTGTCTTTAATGCATAACCCCCAGAAAATAGCGGTAGATTGGTAAGAGACATCATACACCATATCCAATAAGGTTCGATTACGACATTCGGACACACCATCATGCTATGGTGTTCCGGGAGGCGTCAACTGTGAAACGATTCCACCTTGTCTTTAGTGATTGCCAAACTCATGACTCAGATACTTTCCCTTTGATCAAATTGAAGGAACTTGATCTTCTTGTTATGATGATTCTCAACTTCACTCTGAAATTGCTTGAACTTTTCAAACATTTCAGACTTATGCTTCACTAAGTAAATACACCCATATCTATTCAATTCACCGGTGAAGGTGAGAAAATAACGATATCCACCATGCGCGTCAACACTCATCGGAACGCACACATCAGCATGTATGATTTCCAACAAGTCACTTGCCCGTTCCATTGTTCCAAAGAATGGGGATTTAGTCATCTTTCCAAAGAGGCATGGTTCATATGTGTCAAGTGATTCAAAATCAAGTGACTTCAAAAGTCCATTAGCATGGAGGTTCTTTCATGCGCTTTACACCAATATGACCTAAGCGGCAGTGCCACATGAAAGTGGTACTATCATTATCAACTCTACATCTTTTGGCATCAATGTTATGAACATGTGTATAACTACGACCGGGATTCAATAAACCATCACATTGGGTGCATGACCATAGAAGGTATTATTCATGTAAACAGAATAACCATTATTCTCTGACTTAAATGAATAACCGTATTGCAATAAACATGATCTAATCATGTTCATGCTCAACGCAGATACCAATGCAAACAACATTTATCTAGGTTCAACACTAATCCTGAAGGTAGAGGGAGCGTGCGATGGTGATCACATCAACCTTGGAAACACTTCCAACACACATCGTCACCTCGCCCTTAGCTAGTCTCCGTTCATTCTGTAGCTTTTGTTTCGAGTTACCAATATTAGCAATTGAACCGGTATCTAATACCCAGGTGCTACTAGGAGTACTAGTAAGGTACACATCAATAACACACATATATCAAATATACTTTTGTTGAAGTTGGCAGCCTTCTTATCTACCAAGTATTCGAGGCAGTTCCGCTACCAGTGACCGTTCCCCTAATAGAAGCACTTTGTCTCGGGTTTGGGTTCTTGGGTTTCTTCACTGGAGCGGCAACTGGCTTTCCATTCAAGAAGTTTCCCTTCTTACCCTTGCCCTTCTTTGAAACCAGTGCTCTTGTTAACCATCAACACTTGATGCTCCTTCTTGATTTCTACCTTTACGGCCTTAAGCACAACGAACAGCTCCGGGATTATCTTCCCTTGCATGTTATAGTTCACCACGAAACTCTAGTAGCTTGGTGATAGCGACTGGAGAACTTTTGTCAATCACTCTCTTATCTAGAAGACTAACTCCCACTTGATTCAAGTGATTGAAGTACCCAGACATTCTGAGCACATGCTCATTGGCTGAGTTATTCTCCTCCATCTTGTAGGCAAAGGTCTTGTCAGAGGTCTCAACCCCTCAACACGGGCATGAGCCTGAAATACCAATTTTAGCTCTTCGAACATCTCATATGTTCTATGGCGTTCAAAACGCTTTTGGAGCCCCGACTCTAAGCCGTAAAGCATGGTGCACTAAACTATCAGGTAGTCATCAGAACGTGTCTACCAGATGTTCACAACATCCACAGACGACGCCAGAGGGGTTGGCACACTGAGCGGTGCATCAAGGACAAAAGCCTTCTGTGTAGCAATGAGGACAATCCTCAGACTACGGCCCTAGTCCGCACAATTGCTTACAATATCTTTCAACTTAGTCTTTCTCTAGGAACGTATTAAAACAAAGAGCTAAAGCGCGAGCTATTAATCCACAACATAATTTGCAAAGACAATTTAGACTATGTTCATGATAATTAAGTTCATCTAATCAAATTATTCAATGAACTCCCACTCAGATAGACATCCCTCTAGTCATCTAAGTGATACATGATCTGAATCAACTAGGCCGTGTCCGATCATCACGTGAGACGGACTAGTCATCAACGGTGAACATCTCCATGTTGATCGTATCTTCTATATGACTCATGTTCGGTCTTCCGTGTTCCGAGGCCATGTATGTACATGCTAGGCTCGTCAAGTCAACCTAAGTGTGTTGCGTGTGTAAATCTGACTTACACACATTGTATGCGAACGTTAGAATCTATCACATCCGATCATCATGTGGTGCTTCGAAATAACGAACCTTCGCAATGGTGCACAGTTAGGGGGAAAACTTTCTTGAAATTTTAGTGAGGGATCATCTTATTTAAGCTACCGTCATTCTAAGAAAATAAGATGTAAACATGACAAACATCACATGCAAATCATAAAGTGACATGATATGGCCAATATCATCTTGCGCCTTTGATCTCCATCTTCGAGGCACGACATGAACACCATCATCACCGGCATGACACCATGATCTCCATCATCGTGTCTTCATGAAGTTGCCTCGCCAACTATTACTTCTACTACTATGGCTAATGGTTAGCAATAAAGTAAAGTAATTACATGGCGTTTTCATTGACACGTAGGTCATAAATAAATTAAGACAACTCCTATGGCTCCTTCCGGTTGTCATACTCATCGACATGAAAGTCGTGATTCCTATTACAAGAACATGATCAATCTCATACATCACATATATCATTCATCACATCCTTTTGGCCATATCACATCACATAGCATACCCTGCAAAAACAAGTTAGACGTCCTCTAACTGTTGTTGCATGTTTTACGTGGCTGCTATGGGTTTCTAGCAAGAACGTTTCTTACCTACGCAAAACCACAACGGTGATATGCCAATTGCTATTTACCCTTCATAAGGACCCTTTTCATCGAACCCGATCCGACTAAAGTGGGAAAGACGGACACCCTCCAGCCACCTTATGCATCAAGTGCATGTCAGTCGGTGGAACCAGTCTCACGTAAGCGTATGTGTAAGGTCGGTCCGGGCCGCTTCATCCCACAATGCCGCCGGATCAAGATAAGACTAGTAACGGTAAGCAAATTGAACAAATCATCGCCCACAACTGCATTGTGTTCTACTCGTGCATCGAATCTACGCATAGACCTAGCTCATGATGCCACTGTTGGGGAACGTAGCAATAATTCAAAATTTTCCTACATGTCACCAAGATCAATCTAGGAGATACTAGCAACAAGATAGAGGTATTGCATCTTCATACCCTTGAAGATCGCTGAAAGAACATGTGGTGCCCCCATGTTTGGTTTTGGTAATTGATGACAATCTCTATGGACTAATGGTTGCCTTGAGTTATATTTGAAGGTTTTTGTCCATAGGCTTTTCTTGGAGTACATGTGTTGGTTTCAAGGAGAGTTTGTGTCGACCAAGGTGCTATTCAAGGAATTACCTAAAGATTGGTCTTGTGAGAGGTTGATCAAGACTAAGTCAAAGAGTGAATCAAGTTGACCAACCCACAAAGCGTAGAAGATGTACCGAGAGGGATCAAGTGATCCCATGGTATGGTAAGCATTGTCAATTACGCTTTGTGTACTAACCCATGGTCTTCGTGAGGGTTCTTTGTGGGGTTAGGTTGCGGTGTGCAAGTTCAAGTGGAGCATCACGAAGAGATCAAATACTTGAAGCTTGCCGTCCTTTGTGGTGACAATGTACTTGTGAAGATGTGCGGAAGAGTGGCCCACCCATAGTGGAGTATGGGGGAGCAATCAACTAGTCTTCATCAAGTCAACCCAATCAAGAAAGGTGGTCCAACTTGAGGGAGTCAAGATCGTCTTCATCTAGCTCAAGTGGACCATGTGCAAGGCAAAGGTTTGCCCTTGATAGGTTTTCTATTTTACCAGTCTCATGATGGTAGTTGGGAGACTGGGTTATAGGATCGATTGCCGTACTATCAAGGGGGGCTCTCGATGAGTAGCTTGATCGTATCGTTCGCTGAGAGCTCAAACCATTGCATCCTTGCATCATCTTTATTGGTTCTTGTTTGGTTCTCTTTGAGAGTCTTAGAGCTTTTGGTCATCTTGATGACAAGCTTGAGTTCATCGAAAACGGAGTTCGCTTGCATACTCTATGATGTTTTCGTTGTTGGAGGTTTTGCCGGTTCTTCTCGGTTGGAGGTTTCACTCCTCTATTTGTTGGCATACCTCCCCTGCCTCTTCTTACTATAACCAGTCGTTGTTTTGATGCTACTCGTCGTCTTGTTTCCAACAAGCTTGAGTTTGCTCAATTCGGAGCTCATATGCAGAAGTTATGGCAGTTCTTGTTCTCTTGAGTGTGGTTTTGTCAGGGTCCGCGTTGGAAAGGTTTGGGTGGATTCATCACGTACACGTCTCCTTCTTTCCCCCTCCTTCTTCCTTGGAGCTTCCTTCGTTTTCTTGCCTCCCTTGTGTGGCTGCCGTTGTTGGTTGCGGTAGTACTGCTCCCAGGAAAGCGGTAGTACCGTAGGCATCAGCGGTAGTACCGTGCAGTGGCACGGTAGTACCGCTCCCCTGGAGCCGCACTACCGCTGCCCACCAGGCTAGTGCCGCCCCTTTGCGGTAGTAGGAGCGGATGTAATTTTTTACATCCGCACCTACCGCAGTAGTACCGCTTTCGTCGTGCGGTAGTATCGCGCTATGCGGTCAGGCAGTAGTACCGCCCCTCGGCAGTACTACTGTGTCGGGTTTTTGCTACTTCCGTTTCTTTCCGGAAGTAGGCACGGAAGTTTCCCTTTTCCCCTGGCTGGGACTTTTGCCTCGCGGTAGTACCGCATGGGGGGCGCGGTAGTACCGCGCGTGCGGAAGTTCCGCCCCCAGCTCCTGTGCGTCTGTTTATCGGTTCCGTGCTGGGGTTGCGGCAGTACCGTGGGTCGGTACGGTAGTACCGCACAGCCGTGCGGTAGTACCGCTTGGATGCAAGCAGTAGTACCGCGCGGCCTTGCGGTAGTACCGCTGGCCAGGCGCGGTAGTACCGCTGGCCGCGGGCTGGTTGGTGGGTAACGATTGGATTTTTCCCCACCTATAAAAGGGGGTCTTCTTCCCCAATGAACCTTATCTTTCGAGCTCGTTTTTGCCCCCATTGTTGACCTTCTTTGAGCTTGCTAACTCTCAATCCCTCCATGGATTCTTGCTAGTTTTTGAGGGAAAAGAGAGAGGAGATCTAGATCCACATTTCCACCAATCACTTTCTCCTCGATGTGAGGGGAACCCCTTGGATCTAGATCTTGGAGTTCTTGGTGTTCTCCTTCTTGTTCTTCCTCTCATTTTCCTCCCTAGCATTAGTTGCTCCGGTGGGATTTGAGAGAGAAGGACTTGGGCACTCCGTGTGCCCTTGCCATTGCATTTGGTCCATCGGTTTGAGTTCTTCACGGTGATACGTGGAAGTGAAGTTTGAGAAGCTTATTTCTCTTGGGTGTTTGGGCACCCTAGAGCTTATTCCTCTTGGGTGCCTTGGCGCCCTAGACGGTTGGTGTTGTTCGGAGCTCAATCATTATGGTGTAAAGCTCCGGGCAAGCGTCGGGGTCTCCAATTAGGTTGTGGAGATCGCCCCGAGCAATTTTACGGGTACCGGTGACCGCCCCCAAGGGTTGCCAAAGTGTACGGGTTCGGTGACCGCTCCCAAGGGTTGCCATTTGTACGGGTTCGGTGACCGCCCTCAAGGGTCCCTTAGTGGAATCACAGCATCTTGCATTGTGCGAGGGCGTGAGGAGATTACGGTGGCCCTAGTGGCTTCTTGGGGAGCATTGTGCCTCCACACTGCTCCAAACGGAGATTAGCATCCGCAAGGGTGTGAACTTCGGGATACATCGTCGTCTCCGCGTGCCTCGGTTATCTCTTACCCAAGCTCTTTACTTATGCACTTTACTTTGTGATAGCCATATTGTTTCTTATCATATATCTTGCTATCACCTAGTAGTCTATCTTGCTTAGCATAAGTTGTTGGTGCACATAGGTGAACCTAGTTGTTGTAGGTTTTGTGCTTGACAAATTAACCGCTAGGTTTATTCCGCATTTGTTCAAGCCTAAACCGTAATTATTTTAAAACGCCTATTCACCCCCCCTCTAGGCGACATCCACGATCTTTCAATCGCTAAGCGGAAGCGTTACAAGAACGCGGTTGGTGGAGTCGTACACGCAGCGATTCAGATCGCGGTCGATTCCGATCTAAGCACCGAACAACGGTGCCTCCGCGTTCAACACACTACAGCCCGGGGACGTCTCCTCCTTCTTGATCCAGCAAGGGGAGAGGAGAAGTTGAGGGAGAACTCCAACAGCACGATGCTGTGGTGGTGATGGAGCTCGTGGTTCTTCGGCAGGGCTTCGCCAAGCGCTACGGAGGAGGATGGGGTGTATGAGAGGGGGAGGGGCTGCGGCAGGGGAAGGGTGTGTAGCTGCCCTCTCTCTCCCTCACTATATATAGGGGGAAGGGGGTGGAGGAGGCGCCCTAGGGTTCCCTAGGGGAGGGCAGCGGCCACAGGGGAAACCCTAGATGGGTTTGGGCGCCCCCACCCCTAGGGAACTTGCCCCCCAAGCCGGGAGGGGTGGCTGCCCTAGGGGAGGCGCCCCCACCTCTCCAAGTTACATGAGATCGGGTGGGAGGGGCGCTCAGCCCCTTAGTGGGCTGATGTTCCCCCTCCCCTTGGCCCATAAGGCCCCCCAACGCTTGTCGGGGCCTCCGAAACCCCTTTTGGACACGTTGGTCGTCACTCGGTACCTCTGGAACAATTCCGGACTCCAATACCCTTCATCCAATATATCGATCTTCACCTCCGGACCATTCCGGAACTCCTCGTCATGTCCGGGATCTCATCCGGAACTCCGAAGAACTTTCGGTAACCACATACTATTTCCCATAACAACTCTAGCGTCACCGAACCTTAATTGTGTAGACCCTACGGGTTCGGGAACCATGCAGACATGACCGAGACATCTCTCCGGCCAATAACCAATAGCAGGATCTGGATACCCATATTGGCTCCCACATGTTCCACGATGATCTCATCGGATGAACCACGATGTCGGGGATTCAATTAATCCCGTATACAATTCCCTTTGTCTATCGGTATGTTACTTGCCCGAGATTCGATCGTCGGTATCCCCATACCTCGTTCAATCTTGTTACTGGCAAGTCACTTTACTCGTTCTGTAACGCATGATCCCGTGGCTAACTCCTTAGTCACATTGAGCTCTTTATGATGATGCATTACCGAGTGGGCCCAGAGATACCTCTCCGTCATACGGAGTGACAAATCCCAGTCTCGATTCGTGCCAACCCAACAGACACTTTCAGAGATACCTGTTGTGCACCTTTATAGCCACCCAGTTATGTTGTGACGTTTGATACACCCAAAGCATTCCTACGGTATCCGTAAGTTGCACAATCTCATGGTCTAAGGAAATGATACTTGACATTAGAAAAGCTTTAGCAAACGACCTACAGGATCTTGTGCTACGCTTAAGATTGGGTCTTGTCCATCACATCATTCTCCTAATGATGTGATCCCGTTATCAATGACATCCAATGTCCATGGTGAGGAAACCATGACCATCTATTGATCAACGAGCTAGTCAGCTAGAGGCTTACTAGGGACATATTACGATCTATGTATTCACACATGTATTATGATTTCCGGTTAATACAATTATAGCATGAACAATAGACAATTATCATGAACAAGGAAATATAATAATTACCATTTTATTATTGCCTCTAGGGCATGTTTCCAACACTGCGGTGTTTCAAATTATTAAACCCATTAAGAGGCGCTAGAATGATGGCCAACCAGCTACGCCATGTGGCGCATGCTGGTTGGTCACGATGAGAAAGTTTTTGAGTTTTTTTAAATGGTAGGGAGACGTGTTTTCAAGAAAAGTTTTTCCAGGTTTTTTCTTTTTCCTTTTAAGATGGTAGTGATGTCCACGTCACGCAAGAGTATTTTTTAAAAAATTGACATGATGGTGAGGTGCGCATAGCTTCCTCTCAAACGGCCCGCAATGGCGGGCCCCAACCACTAGTGAAACATAACAAAGCTCCAGATCCTAAATGTTTCCCAAGCAGATTTCTATCAGAATTTCTAGGATGTCATTAAGATGGATCTTATCGAGTTGCTTCAATATTCTTCGTGCGGGTTGGCTTGATCTATCCAGGCTAAATTTTGGTGTGATAATTTTGTTGCCCAAAATCAAGAAGGCTGGACGAATCCAGCAATGAAGACCCATATGCCTTCTTAATTTCAGCTTCAAAATTTTCACAAAAGTGGCTAACAATAGGATCAATGTGGTTGCTGACCGTGTGATTCGACCATCTCAAACGGTTTTCTTGCAAGTAAGGAACATACTCGATGAGATTGTTAACGAGATGCACCGAAAGAACATAAGTGGGATTGTCTTTAAAACTAATTCGAACAAGCCTGCGACAAAGTAAAGTGCTCATTTCTTCAACACACCCTCTGAATGTAAGGTTTCTCCAAGGAATGATGCGAATGGGTCCAAAATTTTATTTAGGAAGGTAGCATGGCTATTAAAGCTAATGACGACCTAGGTCATTACTTCCAAACTAAAAAGGGACTACGTCATGCCGACCTGCTATATATACAAGGAAAGTACTTGTACATATTCACAGTTGTGGGACAATTTGGCTCTGTCGAAGCAATGGGTTCTAGTGTTTGCCATCGCACGGATCCGAGAGTTTTAGTCGTTACAATTGTGAACATGGTGAAAAATCCTCTAGGTGAAGTTACTGGTGCCTGGTGGATGGGTCATCATCCACAAAATCCACAACGAAACTAGATGATTCCCTGCGTGTTGCAACCGAAACACTAAGAGACATGTAGTTATGCAATGTTATTACTGCATCCTAGCATTTTTTTGTCAAGTTAGCAACTTAATGGTTTGAAGAGTTTTTTTATTAAATTAAATTAATTTTCTAATGGAAAAACAGATCAGGTCAGGTTGTCAGTTTAATATGTGACATTACTTATTTTTCATTGCTACAAACATATCTTCAGAAGTCTTGTAGTATTGTAGAATTTTTCAAGAAAAACGTTTTAGTATTTACGAATGAGTGTGGCTAGATCTCAGTTAACCAAGACTTAACCAAGTCTCAGTCATGTGCTATACTGGTGCGTTGGTTCTATGGGGCCTTAACACGACGACTTCCCGACTGTCTACTACAACAAGACTTGCCCGGCTCCGGCGAGGGAGGGGCGATGACAGCAGCGCGCCTTTGGCTCGCTTCAGTGCTTGTAATCGTCGCTAGGTGGTTTACGGATCTGGATGTACTTTTTATTATTTCTAGCATTCGTTGTACTATCATGATTGAAGATGAATAGATTGGAAGTTTTTCCTGCAAAAAAAGGAAGAAATAAAAAATTAAAAGAAAAATTTGCACGGATCTTCATATATGAATATAGTAGATTTAGCAATCCCATTTACCAATAAATGACACACCAGCCAATACTTTTATGCACGTATTGGATTTCCACTTTTTAATTCATTCTAATGGTTGATGTCCATTGCCAATTCCAGTTAATGCTACACGCACGGGTGTTTTTTTACATAGAATTACAGGGATGCTTAGATGGAATAAACTGATTGGAAGAAAAAGGCATGAGGGGCCCACACCCCCTGAAAATCAAATAGGGGACGATGGAGATTAGTTAGCGATAGTATCCCGTAAAACGCCCGTATTACTCCGTTGATATAGAATTTTCGCATGTTAATGGCATGAGTTTGTCTAAGAGGCATGACGTGGATAATTACATAACTAATTATGATGTGACAAACATGCATGACTTTTTTTTTGCGGGGCCAAACATGCATGGCTTTTTTTTTGCGGGGCCAAACATGCATGGCCTGATGAAATGGGAGCGTGCACGTTGTAAGAATTAAAGTTAACGGATGTGGTGCATGGATGTAATAATGCTAATGGATGCTTAATAGGCACATTTGGTAAGGTGGAAAGCTGCGTGTTGAGAAAATTGCTTGTAGTCGGGATGAACCTTTTATGAACAGAGGATTTCGTTGCCTCGCCGGAAGAGCAGGCTTCTGTTCCACCTTGGGATTAATGGATTTGTTAAACTCCTTGATTAGTGTCGTTTGTCCTCTTCAAGAAAAGCGTTTTGTGTGAGCCTGAGAGGCACTCGACTACAACAGCGAAAAGGCTTGCCCTGCTCAGCCTCCATTAACGGCCGGGTGTTGGTGGATCGATGCCGTCACCGGCTAACCTCCTGCTCCCAAAAGGCAACGAAACGAGACGGCAAGCGCATGCTTCCCTTTCCAATCAACTGCTCTGGTCGTCGGTGCGGTTGGCTAGGCCTTAGGCGCGCGTGACTATGCTTCCAACTCTTTGCGACCATCAGCTTGTCGAGACAGAGACGTATGCGTGGTTCTTCTACCTTCTGCGTCTCCAGTGTAGTAGTCTACTCTCGAACTTTGAGACCTCCGATCCGATGCATACTTGGTTCTACCTGTCACAGGCAGCAGCTCCGAATTCTTACAGCGAAATCCATTGATGTAGGCTGTTGCTGCCGTGACAGCAGCACCGACGAGCAGGAGCAGCCCGGTACGTGCCGAGCTGAAGAAACCGTCGACGCACGCTGCCTCTCCAGTCCTGTGCTAAAAGGAGACCTTGCTCCAGTGTGCAGTCCTTGGAAACGAAACGACGACGTCCAGGCAGCGCGCGTGGATTCAGAGGTGGAGTAGGAATGAAGCGCGGCCACGGACTCTCCATAAGAGGAAAAGAAGCCAACAAGTGTCGGCGTCAGCGATGAACAGTCACAGTTTGTTCGGCAAGTACGTGCAGCACAGTCGATCTGGTTAGTTGGATGCTGGCGCACAGTGAAACATTAGAATTACTTGAGCTAGCCTGGTTGGTGATGTGCGCTCGCCATCGTACACACTGCAAGCAAAGTTCACAGAGCCCTTGTTGATTTCGCAAAGTTCACAGAGCCCTTGCAGAAGTGTAGCCGTGCAGTGGCAAGAGTGATCTGCAGTTCTAGCCGATAGGGGAAGAAGTTGCAGAGGAGGAGTGGAAGATGATGGGAGCACGAGTACAGCTTGCCGACCTCTGCGAGAAGCTCCCCGCTGCCAACCTTGTGCATGACACCAATGCCACTGTCACATGTCCATTTCTGATTATTACTACACCTTTACACCACAACTAATCAACTCCCGTCCTTGGTTGAATCTGAAGTGACAAGGACCGCGGCTGATGAGACCTAAGCAGGAGCTTTCTTCCTTCCAAACAACGACGCCCCACGCACAAAACGCACGAATGAATTCAGAAAGTAGACAGAGCAGCGCAGGGACAGGCTCTCCATAAAGAAGGCAGGGTCATTCAGCAAGTGCAGTCAGGTTAGTTGGAAGTTGGGACACCATCACACATGTTCACTCAAGCGTTCGAGTGAACAGAGCCAAGCACAGGTTTTCAGCTAATTAACGAGCTTAATGAGCGAGCTAACGAGTTTCACAAACAACTGATCAATAAAACACAACACTTATTTTTGTGTTAAGTGGCAACATTTCTCGGCATCTCAACCCATCTATTCCATCTAAGCCCTTGTTCGGTTGCATGTGGATCCGAGTGGAGGGCGGTTGAGGGGGATTTAAACCTCTTATATAAGTCAAAATACGAACCAATCCTTGCCAATCCCCTCCAATCCTCTTGGGGAGAGGATTAACCGAACAAGCCCTAATTGATCTAACCTAGCCCAAAGAAGACAATAACTAGCATACCCCTCATATGGTCACTTTCTTTCTTTATAAAAGACACATCAGAACTAAAGTAACAGGGGTTAATGTCTTTTAACACTGGAACTCACTATGTACAGCAAGTTCCCTTCCTTCTATAACAAATGCTTGGGCTGTGCTCCGTGGCCTTCTTCCTTCACATCGTCCACTGAACAGATGCTTTCCCATGGTTTGGTTCAGGGTGATCACCAGTCGACGGCATAGAAATGTGCATGCCTTAATGGAAGCTGCGCTCTTAGAAGTGTACAACATCACAGATCAACAAGAACGCCAGGGAGGTTAAAAAAGAATGAGAACAGAGGGGAGACTCCGCCCTGTCTTACAAAATTCATCAGCCAAACAGACGCAAAAAAAAGGAAAGAATCGAACCATGCAAGTCATACTTGATAGTCAACAAGGCGTTTCACAGGGGAAAAGACATGAACGTACCTTTCATGTATTTTTAAGATGATATATGTGAGTATGTTAGCAATATGCAAAAAAAAAAGTTTAGTAATGGCAAGATTGGAGCCAAGCGCTCACTTTGGATACGGAACTGTTTGTACATGTTATCAGTCACAGCATCATCATTACATTACATCCAGGTTTCACTTTCTTAACACTTCAGAAAATAAATTCTGAATACAGGTTACAAGCAAAGAAACCAGGGGGGAAACAGCACTGCCAGTTGAGTGGATGACTCCAAACGCCAGAACGTTAGTCTGGCAAGGCGGTCCCTCTTTCCAGGTTGTTCTTGATCTCGAGCGTATATTTGCCAAAGGCCCTCTCGATTTTCTTGTTGAAGTGCTCATTCCGGTCGTTGATCGAGTCAACGTCCTTGTCTTCGTTGAACTTGCGCCTCCTGCTGAACGCCTTCCGCTTCTCATCCCGCTCCTTGAGCTCATTAACCATTCGGTCGATGTTGGGTTCCGCCACCCTAGACACCTGTGCAGTGCAGAAGGCAAGGCATCAATAAGATGCCACATACTTTGTGCTCCTTGCTAAAAAGGACCATAAATAGAATACAGATAAGTTGGTGCTATGGGCCGACGGCAGTACCTTCCCATATTGAAGACTTGAAGCCTCACGGTAGAATTCAGGATCGGTTTCTTTCGCTCTATTGTATGCATCCATGTCGACTTCTATGTTTTTTGTCCTCTTCTTGTATGCATCATACAAGGTTTTCTGGTTGAAAACTGCAAGCAGCAACACCTTATTCAGATACATACACGAGACTTTAAACAAAAAGAAGTTACATGCCTTGTATTTAATTGCCTATGCTTCATAGAAGATACTATCAAATAAAAATGTTACTCCCTCCGTTTCTTTTTAGTCTGCATATATAAGATTTGGTCAAAGTCAAACTTTGTAAAATTTGACCAACTTTGTAGAAAAAACTATTAACCTCTACAGTACTAAAGCTATATGGTATGAAAATTAATTTCATGATGCATCTACCAATACTGATTTCATATTGTGAATCTTGATATTTTTCTCTATAAACTTAGTCAAAGTTAACAAAGTTTGACTTTGACCAAATCTTATATGCGGACTAAAAAGAAACGGAGGGAGTACATTTCTTGTATACAATTATTGAAAATGGTAAATTAAAAGTAACCGTCTAGACAGCTTCTGAATTAATTTAAATGTAGAAGATACTAATCTCAACTTTATCAAGAATCATACAACTCAGCACTTACAGTACCTGTTGTTCAATGTTACTAACAAGCACAGCTTAAAACTTCCAATGCAATATTAGAGTTATATGCAGAAGTTTATAGGAAGCATTTCTAATTTTGTTCCAAAAAACAAAATTAAATTTGTGACTTCACTGATTAAATGCAGGATAAACTAAAACAACCATTGGATAAAGTGTGCAATCAGGTAGTAATAATAAAGTTTCTTAAGTTTTCCTTTCTCTAGCTTAGATGGAACAAAGGTTCAAAGGTCAGCGAAACACAGCTGGGAGATCATCCAAAAGTTTATCTAAGTAAGAAACATTATACTGCAACATAAGTGCAGAGAGAATAGAACTGTGCCGGACATTGGATAAGTATGCAATCATGTAGTATCAGATATGTTTCTTGATTTTTCCCATTGCCAAGCTTAGAAAGAACAAAGCCTCAAAGATTAGTAACAAACAACTGGGTGATTATCAAATGAAACATACCAAGTCAAAATAGTGTTCAAATATGCACAACGAGTTGATCATAAGATAGGTCAATAGCAACACAGGATTTTAAAGAGTATAGATTTGGAGATATATTTACTGAAGCTGTGATCCATCACTCCACGCTGATAAAATAAAATAAATGAAGCTAGGAGATAAGCTCACCATCCCAGCCATGTGGTGCGGGTTCCTTCTCCCACTTCTTGTATTTTGCTTCTGCCATATCCTGTGTATCCAGCATGTAAGACTTTGACATATCCAGGCCATTCGAATCAAGCAGCTTCCCAATCTTCTTTTTTCTGTCTTCCAACCACTTCTCCTTAGATACGCCTCTGCTCTCGCCACGAGGCTCCATCCTCTTCTTCTCCGCAACCATCGCCTGCTGATTCGCCTTCCTAGCTTCGTTCTGGCAGCACATAAAACACGAAGGAGGTAAACATCCTAGACCGCAGATGCACCAGCTGAATTAGTTAACTGAAGGGCGCAGAATGTTCATCATACCATCTTAAGCTGCAGCTCAAACAGCTTCTTCTGCTTTTCGGTCATCTGCGGGTAACCGTCTTCTGCTGCAGCGGCGTCCTCCTGGCGCTCGGAATCATCATCACCATCAGCCTGCTCTGGAGTGACTCCTGATTTGCCAGAACCTCCAGCAGGCTTCTCTAGCTCCCCGCGCTCCGCCGCTAACAAGAAGTCAATCAAATAGACTGTAAGTACACAGACGGCTCTGGTTGAGTTTGAAAATACGAACTGAAAGGCAAGGCCATACCTGCATTGGCGTCGGCAATCTTCTTAAAGCAGTACTCGGAGCAGTCATGGTAGGGGTTGGAGGCGTTGATGCAGTCAGGGTGCACGGTGCGGTCCTCCGGGGGGCCCTTCCACGAGTCGGGTTGCTCTTCGAGGAGGCGGCGCTTGGCCTCGGCGATCTTGTTGAGGCAGTAGTCGTTGCACTCGTGGGCCGGGTTCGACGAGTTGACGCACTCCGGCTCCGACTTCCCCATCGAGCTCTCGGCTCTCGCGTCTGCGGATTTCCGATAGAACCCTAGATTAGGCTGGCACGAATTTCACGAAACACGCTTAGCAGCTGCGAGTCTGTTAATGGCGCTACTGCCGTTAGGAGGTGTTTGTTTCGTTGAGTGATAATGTAAATCGTAAAGGGGAACTGATTACAGTCTGTAACAGCTCCGGACTGGACCAACCACGTTTTGTTTGGTTCTTGCAGTGTTAAGAAAACAGGTACCTTAAGAAGACATATTTTTTGACTTCAAGATCAAGAACATGGACCGTTAACCCTAACCTTGAGATATGCAGAGGAGGTTGATGGAGGAGGAAGAGATCAACTAGAAATCCGCAGATGGCCCTTCGCTCCTCGCCGGCGGCTTCAACAGATCTAGGGGAGTCGCGGGGGAGGAGGAGCGCTCGGGGTGGTCAGGAAACGTTACCGGTGGTGGGTGGGGGTATCGACTGATAACTAGCCTGGACCCGATTACGGAGGGATGTGATGTGATTACTGAAACAAACACCTCCTTCTTAATCTAATATCACTACTGCTAAAGAGGTTGATTTGGAGCCCGTACCTTGGGTGCGATTCGAGGCGGCGGATCTGCTGCGGGTCGACGGGGGCTGCGCCTGGTGTATGCGGAGGCGGAGAGTCGGATTACGGGAGGGAGGGAGGAGTAGTGGCAGCAGCACCGGCGTCGGGCCGGAATCCGGCGGGTCTTGCCGACGGTCGAATCCGGCGGGCGGCGACGGGGATCGTGACGAACCCTAGAGGTTCGCCTGGAGAAGCGAGATACGGTGGTGGACGATTTGGGCCGTTGCCCGCGTGGCAACCTGGAGAAGAACACCGACAACGAGTGGGCTGCACCGTGCCACGGGCTGGGCCGGGAGAATCACGCTTCGTGCAGTTTCGGAGCAGGTTGATTTTATTTGTGTTCATTGCCCTAAAAACATATTATTTTTGTTCACTTACATACTCAAAACTCACTTTTAGAAAACTCATATACTCAAAAAACTTATATACTCAAAAAAATCCCTCAAAAAAACTTATATACTAAAGAAAAGGACAGCCAGCCATGGTCGGAAGTTTCAAAATCAATGTGGATGCATCGGTATTGCACTAGCAAAAGGGCCCGCGTGTTGCAGCGGGAGAATTTTTTTTTAAAATCTAGGGGAATTTAAAATCTCATTGCTAGTTTATTTAATTTTATAAAATGAATTCCTATTTTTAAAATCTCGTTGTTAGTTTATTCATTTTTTCCGTAGGAGTATTTAAATCTCATTGTTTTAATTTTATAAAATGAAGTCATATTTTTTAATATCTAGCAGTATTTAAAATCTCGTTGTTAGTTTATTTAATTTTATAAAATGAAGTCTTATTTATTTACATGATCTTCCTTGGTCATTGTACCCGAAATATGAATATGTTTGTGGCAAAAATAAAACTAAAACTCAAATATCTAGTTTTTTTCATGTAGAGCATACATGTATAGAATTTTTGCGCCTAAATTTATTTTTCGGAAATATGTTTTGATTGTTTGCACCTAATTTTATTTTCCAGTAAGAGAAAAAACCCTCAAAAGTGTAGTTAATTTTCCCATTCGCATGAGGCAATTTTGTGAGCGTCCGTGAGTTTTATACAGTTCTTGTCTATGTTCAGCTCGGCTCCCATCACCATCAGGATATGTTCATGTTCGTGCGCATGCTCATAGCCGTTGGCAATTGCTGATGCAGATGGTGACATGTGTTGGTGTGGTGGTCTTGGTGGCCACTCGCCGCCGGCCATGCTTCTTGACATATTGGTCCTGGAGTCTTCTTATTCCTATCCTCTTGAAGCTAGTGTTCATTACTAGGAAACCTTAAATCCAACTTCTTAGTTCTAACGCATTTGAATTAAATCCTAATGGGTTTGAATTCAAATTCTTCCATCATCAACAGACCCCATGTACCTGGATTAAGCACATATAAATTAATCTAGGGAAATTTTCGTCACTTCAAAAATCTTTTCCAAACTACATGTGCTTCTCTTTTAGTTCTTTGTGTATGTCCAAATTTCTATTAGCTTGTTGCTTCTAGCAATTTCGAACATATATAAATTGCAAGGATTTGGTGTAAAGTGGCGAGGTGGGACTATTAATTTGAATATGATTTTTTAGCACAAATTATGTTTGTTGCAACCGGAAGGGAGGGGAGGGCAGATCGTGAGGTCCAACGTTTTTAGCGGCCCACGAGCGAACCGATCAAAATTATGCGAGTGCGGGTTGATTACCCAAAATCACAGGAACTTTTCTAAAGAAACACCGTGACGGTAAACCTGGCAGAATCAATCAATTTGTGCTTTATTAGTAGGTAAAAAGATGGTTCTGGTACAGCCACAACAGTGTACATGGATCACTTGGGCGCCTATATGGGATCGTCGTCATTTGTTATTAGAGGAATGATGGATCGGCCTAGTTTGAAAGCAATAGCATGTAGAGGGGCTCTGTCACTACCAGCACTAAGAGCATCTATAGTGGGAATTGCCTAATCCGGATCCCTATACGTCCGCGGAAGCATTGTAACACCTCAATAATCATGCTACAGTTATTCTGACCTAATGATGCCATGTCACCATGTTTGCTAAGCTAAATTGTCACTTGATTAAAACTCAAATCAAATTTAAATTAAATTGCAAGTCAATTTATTATTTCTTCAAACAGTAAAACATAAAAATGCTGGTTGGGTTGCAAATATTTACTAAATAATTTTCATGTAGAAACCAACATCATTTGAAATATTTAAATGCCCTTAACCTATTTTAAACAGGACCGACAACATTAATTGGGCTAATTTAATTTAAAAAACACTTAAACATTTCAAAATAAATTGAAAATTGCTGGGCTAACTCAAAACATTGCCTAATAATTATGGGCCATGTTTCATTTAGTGTGAAATTAAAATGCAAAACAAAAAAGAAATAGAAAATGGAAAAAGAAAAAGAGCACAGGCCTACTGTGCCACTGGGCTCTATGCAGCCACAGTGCGGCTCAGCCCACAACTAGCCTTCTCCTTCCTCGCTATAGGAGGCAGGGAAGGCGTGGCGGCCATCCATCGGCCATAACCGCGCCATGATACGTGTCGGCCATCCCCCGGCTCCCATGGAGCATAAGGCCGACCCCGCACCCCTCGGCCGAAACCTTAGCCCCTTTTCCCCTTCCTCCTCACGTCGCCCCTCTCCAAAACACGCACGCACCCCGCTGCCGTCGTGGTCATCGTGGTACGGAGCCTCCTCATGCCAGGAGGACCACCACCCTCTTTTGCACCGACTACAAGCACCGATTCGAGCTGGAGCCCTTCGAGACGTCGCAATCGTTGTCTCCATCGACTACATCCACCACTGCCATCGCTCAATCCACCGTCATCGTTGCATCCCCGGCCATGTCGAGCCCACCATCGAGCTCAGGGTGAGCCCCTCGCCATTTCCCCTCATATATTTCTCTTGCGTTCACCCCCTAGCTAGCCCTTCGCCATGGCCGAGAGCTCCCGTCGCTGTGCTTGTTGCCCGTGTCATTGCAGTGGGCAAACGCCACGACTGAGCACGTGGTCGTGCTCCCGCGACCCCGTAGCTGCCGCTAGTGTGTTGGGGAACGCAGTATTTCAAAAAAATTCCTACGATCACGCAAGATCTATCTAGGAGATGCATAGCAACGAGAGAGGGAGAGTGTGTCTATGCACCCTCGTAGACCGAAAGCGGAAGCATTTAGTAACGCGGTTGATGTAGTCGAACGTCTTCGCAATCCAACAAATTAAGTACCAAACGCACGGCACCTCCGCGGTCTGCACACGTTCAGCTCAGTGACGTCCCTCGAGCTCTTGATACAGTTGAGGCCGAGGGAGAGTTTCGTCAGCACGACAGCGTGGTGACGGTGATGATGAAGTTACCGATGCAGGGCTTCGCCTAAGCACTACGACAATATGACTGAGGTGTAAAACTGTGGAGGGGGGCACTGCACACGGCTAAAGATCAACTTGTGTGTCTTTGGGGTGCCCCCCTCCCCCGTATATAAAGGAGGGGAGGAGGAGGCCGGCCGGCCCTAAGGGATGCGCCCAAGGGGGGAATCCTACTCCAAGTAGGAATCGACCCCCCTTTTCCTAGTCCAAGTAGGAGAAGAAGGAAGGAGAGGGAGAGGGAGAGGGAAAGAGGGGTTGCACCCTCCTCCCCTATTCCTATTCGAACTCCCCTTGGGGGGGGTGCCACCTCCTGGTTGCTGCCCTCTCTCTCCCCTAAGGCCCACTAAGGCCCATTACTTCCCCGAGGGGTTCCGGTAACCCCTCCGGCACTCTAGTTTCACCCGAAACCACCCGGAATACTTTCGGTGTTCGAATGTAACCTTCCAATATATCAATCTTTATGTCTCGACCATTTTGAGACTCCTCGTCACATCCATGATCTCATCCAGGACTCCGAACAACCTTCGGTACATCAAATCACATAACTCATAATACAAATCATCATCGAACATTAAGCGTGCGGACCCTACAAGTTCGAGAACTATGTAGACATGACCAAGACACATCTCTGGTCAATAACCAATAGCGAAACCTAGATGCTCATATTGGATCCTACATATTCTACGAAGATCTTTATCGGTCAAACCGCATAACAACATACGTTGTTCCCATTGTCATCGGTATGTTACTTGCTCGAGATTCGATCGTCGGTATCATCATACCTAGCTCAATCTCGTTACTGACAAGTCTCTTTACTCATTGCATAATGCATCATCCCGTAACTAAATCATTAGTAACATTTCTTGCAAGGCTTATGGTGATGTGCATTACCGAGAGGGCCCAGAGATACCTCTCCGAAACTCGGAGTGACAAATCCTAATCTCGATCTATGCCAACTCAACAAACACCATCGGAGACACCTGTAGAGCATCTTTATAATCACCCAGTTACGTTGTGACGTTTGATAGCACACTAAGTGTTCCTCCAGTATTCAGGAGTTGCATAATCTCATAGTCATAGGAACATGTATAAGTCATCAAGAAAGCAATAGCAATAAACTAAACGATCATAGTGCTAAGCTAACGGATGGATCTTGTCCATCACATCATTCTCCTAATGATGTGATCCCGTTCATCAAATGACAACACATGTCTATGTCTAGGAAACTTAACCATCTTTGATTAACGAGCTAGTCTAGTAGAGGCATACTAGGGACACTCTGTTTGTCTATGTATTCACACACATGTACTAAGTTTCTGGTTAATACAATTCTAGCATGGATAATAAACATTTATCATGATATAAGGAAATATAAATAACAACTTTATTATTGCCTTCAGGGCATATTTCCTTCAGTCTCCCACTTGCACTAGAGTCAATAATCTAGATTACACAGTAATGGTTCTAACATCCATGGAGTCTTGGTGCTGATCATGTTTTGCTCGTGAGAGAGGCTTAGTCAACAGGTCTGCAACATTCAGACCCGTATGTATCTTGCAAATCTCTATGTCTCCCTCCTTGACTTGATCGCGGATGGAATTGAAGCGTCTCTTGATGTGCTTGGTTCTCTTGTGAAACCTGGATTCCTTTGCCAAGGCAATTGCACCAATATTGTCACAAAAAGATTTTCATTGGACCTGATGCACTAGGTATTACACCTAGATCGGATATGAACTCCTTCATCTGGATTCCTTCATTTGCTACTTCCGAAGCAGCTATGTATTCCGCTTCACACGTAGATCCCGCCACGACGCTCTGCTCAGAACTGCACCAACTGACAGCTCCACCATTTAATAAAAATACGTATCCGGTTTGTGACTTAGAGTCATCCGGATCAGTGTCAAAGTTTGCATCGACGTAACCGTTTACAACGAGCTCTGATAACCCACAAGTATAGGGGGTCGCAACAGTTTTCGAGGGTAAATATTCAACCAAATGTATAGATTCGGCACAGTGTGCTGAAGAATATTTGAAGGTATTAGCAGCTGAGTTGTCAATTCAACCACACCTGGAGATTAATTATCTGCAGCAAAGTGATCAGTAGCAAAGTAGTTTGATAGTTTTGATAGTAGTGACGGCAGCAATGGTAACAGTAACAGTGATAGCAGTAATTTTGTAGCAAGTGTAATAGTGATGATAGCAATAGTAACTTAGCAGAAACAATATGGAAAAGTTCGTAGGCATTGGATCGGTGACTTGTTGGATGATATTCATCATGAGACAGTTACAACCTAGGGCGATACAACACTAGCTCCAGTTCATCGATATAATGTAGGCATGTATTCCGTAAATAGTCATACATGCTTTATTAAAAGAACTTGCATGACATCTTTTGTCGTACCCTCCCGTGGCAGCAGGGTCCATATTGGAAACTAAGGGATATTAAGGCCTCCTTTTATTAGAGAACTTGAACAAAGCATTAACACATAGCGAATACATGAACTCCTCAAACTACGGTCATCACCGGGAGTGGGCCCGGTTGTTGTCACTCCGGGGTTGCCGGATCATAACCGTAGTAGGTGACTATAACTTGCAAGATCGGATCTAGAACATGGATATAATGATGAATTCATAAATGGTTCAGATCTGAAATCATTGCACCCAGGCCCAAAGTGACAAGCATTAAGCATAGAAAAGTCATAGCAACATCAATCTAAGAACATAGTGGATACTAGGGATCAGGCCCTAACAAAACTAACTCGATTACATGATGAATCTCATCCAACTCCTCACCGACCAACGAGCCTATGAAGGAATTACTCACTCCCGGTGGGGAGAATCATGGAATTGGCGGTGGAGAAGGGTTGGTGATGACGAAGAACGAAGATCCCCCTCTCCGGAGCCCCAAACGGACTCCAGAACTGCCCTCCCGAGGAAGAACAGGGTCTGGCGGCGGCTCCGTCTCGTGGATCGCGATAATTCTTTCTCCCTGATTTTTTCTCGAAATATGTGATTTTATAGTATCAGGGGGTCGTCAGCGGGGCCACTAGGTGGGTACAACCCACCTGGGCGCGCCAGGAGAGGGGGCGTGCCTTGGTGGGTTGTGCCCACCCAGGGGCCCCTCTCTGGTGGGTCTTGGCTCCAGAAATTCTTATTATTGATATAAAAAATCCTCACAAAGTTTCGTTCCATTCCGAGAACTTTTATTTCTGCACAAAAACAACACCATGGTAGTTCTGCTGAAAGCAGCGACAGTCCGGGGTTAGTTTCATTCAAATCATGCAAATTAGAGTCCAAAACAAGAAGAAAAGCGTGAGAAAAAGTAGATACATTGGAGACGTATCAAGCTCTTTGTCACCTCCATAAATGAGAAACATATCCTTTGTCCTTTTCAGGTATTTCAGGATGTTCTTGACCGCTGTCCAGTGATCCACTCCTAGATTACTTTGGTACCTCCCTGCTAAACTAATAGCAAGGCACACATCAGGTCTGGTACACAGCATTGCATACATGATAGAACCTATGGCTGAAGCATAGGGAATGACTTCCATTTTCTCTCTATCTTCTGCACTGGTCGGGCATTGAGTCTAACTCAACTTCACACCTTGTAACACAGGCAAGAACCCTTTCTTTGCTTGATCCACTTTGAACTTCTTCAAAACTTTATCAAGGTATGTGCTCGGTGAAAGTCCAATTAAGCGTATTGATCAATCTCTATAGATCTTGATGCCCAATATATAAGCAGCTTCACCGAGGTCTTTCATTGAAAAATTCTTATTCAAGTATCCTTTTATGCCATTCAGAAATTCAGTATCATTTCCGATCAACAATATGCCATCCACATATAATATCAGAAATGCTATAGAGCTCCCACTCACTTTCTTGTAAATACAGGCTTCTCCAAAAGTCTGTATAAAACCATATGCTTTGATCACACTATCAAAGCATATATTCCAACTCCGAGATGCTTGCAGCAGTCCATAAATGGATCGGTGGAGCTTGCACACTTTGTTAGCACCTTTTGGATCGACAAAACCTTCGGGTTGCATCATATACAACTCTTCTTTAAGATATCCATTAAGGAATGCAGTTTTGACACCCATTTGCCAAATTTCATAATAATAAAATGCGTCAATTGCTAACATGATTCGGACGAACTTAAGCATCGCTACGGGTGAGAACGTCTCATCGTAGTAAACTCCTTGAACTTGTCGAAAACCTTTCGCAACAAGTCGAGCTTTGTAGACAGTAACATTACCGTCAGCGTCAGTCTTCTTCTTGAAGATCCATTTATTCTCTATGGCTTGCCGATCATCGGGCAAGTCAACCAAAGTCCACACTTTGTTCTCATACATGGATCCCATCTCATATTTCATGGCCTCAAGCCATTTTGCGGAATTTGGGCTCATCATCGCTTCCTCATAGTTCGTAGGTTCATCATGGTCAAGTAACATGACCACCAGAACAGGATTACCATACCACTCTGGTGCGGATCTTGCTCTGGTTGACCTACGAGGTTCGGTAATAACTTGATCAAAAGTTTCATGATCATCATCATTAGCTTCCTCACTAATTGGTGTAGGAATCACTGGAACCGATTTCTGTGATGAACTATTTTCCAATAAGGGAGAAGGTACAGTTACCTCATCAAGTTCTACTTTCCTCCCACTCACTTCTTTCGAGAGAAACTCCTTCTCTAGAAAGGATCCATTTTTAGCAACGAATATATTGGCTTCGGATCTATGATAGAAGGTGTACCCAACAGTCTCTTTTGGGTATCCTATGAAGACACATTTCTCCGATTTGGGTTCGAGCTTATCGGGTTGAAGCCTTTTCACATAAGCATCCCAGCCCCAAACTTCAAGAAACGACAACTTGGGTTTCTTGCCAAATCACAGTTCATATGGTGTCGTGTCAACGGATTTCGATGGCGCCCTATTCAACGTGAATGTAGTCGTCTCTAAAGCACAACCCCAAAACGATAGCGGTAAATCAGTAAGAGACATCATAGATCGCACCATATCTAATAAAGTGCGGTTACGATGTTCGGACACACCATTACGCTGTGGTGTTCCAGGTGGCGTGAGTTGCGAAACTATTCCGCATTGTTTCAAATGAAGACCAAACTCATAACTCAAATATTCACCTCAACGATCAGATCGTAGAAACTTAATTTTCTTGTTAGGATGATTTTCCACTTCACTGTGAAATTCTTTGAACTTTTCAAATGTTTCAAACTTATGTTTCATTAAGTAGACATACCCATATCTGCTCAAATCATCTGTGAAGGTCAGAAAATAACGATACCCACCGTGAGCATCAACACTCATTGGGCCGCATGAAGGAAATATGCCCTAGATGCAATAATAATGTTATTATTTTATTTCCTTATATCATGATAAATGTTTATTATTCATGCTAGAATTGTATTATCCGGAAACATAATACTTGTGTGAATACATAGACAAACCAAATGTCACTAGTATGCCTCTACTTGACTAGCTCATTAATCAAAGATGGTTATGTTTCCTAACCATAGACATGTGTTGTCATTTTATTAAATAGATTACATTATTAGGAGAATGATGTGATTGACATGACCCATTCCATTAGCTTAGCACCCGATCGTTTAGTATGTTGCTATTGCTTTCTTCATGACTTATACATGTTCCTATGACTATGAGATTATGCAACTCCCGTTTGCCAGAGGAACACTTTGTGTGCTACCGAACGTCACAACATAACTGGGTGATTATAAAGGAGCTCTACAGGTGTCTCCAAAGGTAAATGTTGGGTTGGCGTATTTCGAGATTAGGATTTGTCACTCCAATTGTCGGAGAGGTATCTCTGGGCCCTCTCGGTAATGCACATCATATAATCCTTGCAAGCATTGCAACTAATGAGTTAGTTGTGAGATGATGTATTACGAAACGAGTAAAGAGACTTGCCGGTAACGAGATTGAACTAGGTATTGAGATACCGACGATCGAATCTCGGGCAAGTAACATACCGATGACAAAGGGAACAACGTATGTTGTTATGCGGTCTGACCGATAAAGATCTTCGTAGAATATGTAGGAGCCAATATGAGCATCCAGGTTCCGCTATTGGTTATTGACCGGAGACATGTCTCGGTCATGTCTACATTGTTCTCGAACCCGTAGGGTCCGCACACTTAAGGTTTCGATGACAGTTATATTATGAGTTTATGAGTTTTGATGTACCGAAGTTAGTTCGGAGTCCCGGATGTGATCACGGACATAACGAGGAGTCTCGAAATGGTCGAGACATAAAGATTGATATATTGGAAGGCTATATTCGGACACCGGAAGTGTTCCGGGTGATTTCGAAGAAAACCGGAGTACCGGAGGGTTACCGGAACCCCCCGGGAGAAGTAATGGGCCATATGGGCCTTAGTGGAGAAAGAGAAGGGCAGCCAGGGTGGGCCGCGCGCCTCCTCCCCCTGGTCCGAATTGGACTAGGAGAGGGGGGGCGGCGCCCCCCCTTTCCTTCTCCTTCCCCACTTCCTTCCCCTTCCCCACTTCCTTCCCCCTCCTAGTAGGAGTCCTACTCCTACTAGGAGGAGGACTCCTCCTTGGCGCGCCTATAGGGCCGGCCGGCCTCCTCCCCTTGCTCCTTTATATACGGGGGCAGGGGGCACCCCTAGACACACAAGTTGATCCACGTGATCGTTTTCTTAGCCGTGTGTGGTGCCCCCTTCCACCATAATCCTCGATAATATTGTAGCGGTGCTTAGGCGAAGCCCTGCGATGGTAGAACATCAAGATCGTCACCACGCCGTCGTGCTGACGGAACTCTTCCCTGACACTTTGCTGGATCGGAGTCCGGGGATCGTCATCGAGCTGAACGTGTGCTAAAACTCGGAGGTGCCATAGTTTCGATGCTTGATCAGTCGGGCCGTGAAGACGTACGACTACATCAACCGCGTTGTGCTAATGCTTCCGCTGTCGGTCTACAAGGGTACGTAGATCACACTCTTCCCTCTCGTTGCTATGCATCACCATGATCTTGCGTGTGCATAGTAATTTTTTTGAAATTACTACGTTCCCCAACAGTGGCATCCGAGCCTAGGTTTTATGTGTTGATGTTATATGCACGAGTAGAACACAAGTGAGTTGTGGGCGATATAAGTCATACTGCTTACCAGCATGTCATACTTTGGTTTGGCGGTATTGTTGGATGAAGCGGCCCGGACCGACATTACGCGTACGCTTACGCAAGACCGGTTCTCCCGACGTGCTTTGCACAAAGGTGCTAGCGGGTGTCAGTTTCTCCAACTTTAGTTGAACCGAGTGTGGCTACGCCCGGTCCTTGCGAAGGTTAAAACAACACCAACTTGACAAACTATCGTTGTGGTTTTGATGCGTAGGTAAGATTGGTTCTTGCTTAAGCCCGTAGCAGCCACGTAAAACTTGCAACAACAAAGTAGAGGACGTCTAACTTGTTTTTCCAGGGCATGTTGTGATGTGATATGGTCAAGACATGATGCTAAATTTTATTGTATGAGATGATCATGTTTTGTAACCAAGTTATCGGCAACTGGCAGGAGCCATATGGTTGTCGCTTTATTGTATGCAATGCAATTGCGCTGTAATGCTTTACTTTATCACTAAGCGGTAGCGATAGTCGTGGAAGCATAAGATTGGCGAGACGACAACGATGCTACGATGGTGATCAAGGTGTCGCGCCGGTGATGATGGTGATCACGACGGTGCTTCAAAGATGAAGATCACAAGCACAAGATGATGATGGCCATATCATATCACTTATATTGATTGCATGTGATGTTTATCTTTTATGCATCTTATCTTGCTTTGATTGACGGTAGCATTTTAAGATGATCTTTCACTAATTATCAAGAAGTGTTCTCCCTGAGTATGCACCGTTGCGAAAGTTCTTCGTGCTGAGACACCACGTGATGATCGGGTGTGATAGGCTCTACGTTCAAATACAACGGGTGCAAAACAGTTGCACACGCGCAATACTCAGGTTATACTTGACGAGCCAAGCATATACAGATATGGCCTCGGAACACGGAGACCGAAAGGTCGAGCGTGAATCATATAGTAGATATAATCAACATAGTGATGTTCACCAATGAAACTACTCCATCTCACATGATGATCGGACATGGTTTAGTTGATTTGGATCACGTAATCACTTAGAGGATTAGAGGGATGTCTATCTAAGTGGGAGTTCTTTAGTAATATGATTAATTGAACCTAAATTTATCATGAACTTAGTACCTGATAGTATCTTGCTTGTTTATGTTTGATTGTAGATAGATGGCCCGTGATGTTGTTCCGTTGAATTTTAATGCGTTCCTTGAGAAAGCAAAGTTGAAAGATGATGGTAGCAATTACATGGACTGGGTTCGTAACTTGAGGATTATCCTCATTGCTGCACAGAAGAATTACGTCCTGGAAGCACCGCTGGGTGCTAGGCCTGCTGCTGGAGCAGCACCAGATGTTATGAACGTCTAGCAGAGCAAAGCTGATGACTACTCGATAGTTCAGTGTGCCATGCTTTACGGCTTAGAATCGGGACTTCAACGACGTTTTGAACGTCATGGAGCATATGAGATGTTCCAGGAGTTGAAGTTAATATTTCAAGCAAATGCCCAGATTGAGAGATATGAAGTCTCCAATAAGTTCTATAGCTGCAAGATGGAGGAGAACAGTTCTGTCAGTGAGCATATACTCAAAATGTCTGGGTATAATAATCACTTGATTCAATTGGGAGTTAATCTTCCAGATGATTGCGTCATTGATAGAATTCTCCAATCACTGCCACCAAGCTACAAGAGCTTCGTGATGAACTATAATATGCAAGGGATGAATATGACTATTCCCGAGCTCTTCGTAATGCTGAAAGCTGCGGAGGTAGAAATCAAAAAGGAGCATCAAGTGTTGATGGTCAATAAGACCACTAGTTTCAAGAAAAAGGGCAAAGGAAAGAAGAAGGGGAACTTCAAAAAGAACAGCAAGCAAGTTGCTACTCAAGAGAAGAAACCCAAACCTGGACCTAAGCCTGAAACTGAGTGCTTCTACTGCAAGAAGACTGGTCACTGGAAGCGGAACTGCCCCAAGTATTTGGCGGATAAGAAGGATGGCAAGGTGAACAAAGGTATATGCGATATACATGTTAATGATGTGTACCTTACTAATGCTCGCAGTAGCACCTGGGTATTTTATACCGGTTCTGTTGCTAACATTTGCAACTCGAAACAAGGACTACGGATTAAGCGAAGATTGGCTAAGGATGAGGTGACGATGCACGTGGGAAATGGTTCCAAAGTCGATGTGATCGCGGTCGGCACGCTACCTCTACATCTACCTTCAGGATTAGTATTAGACCTAAATAATTGTTATTTGGTGCCAGCGTTAAGCATGAACATTATATCTGGATCTTGTTTGATGCGAGACGGTTATTCATTTAAATCAGAGAATAATGGTTGTTCTATTTTTATGAGTAATATCTTTTATGGTCATGCACCCTTAAAGAGTGGTCTATTCTTATTAAATCTCGATAGTAGTGACACACATATTCATAATGTTGAAGCCAAAAGATGCAGAGTTGATAATGATAGTGCAACTTATTTGTGGCACTGCCGTTTGGGTCATATCAGTGTAAAGCGCATGAAGAAACTCCATACTGATGGACTTTTGGAACCACTTGATTATGAATCACTTGGTACTTGCGAACCATGCCTTATGGGTAAGATGACAAAAACACCGTTCTCCGATACTATGGAGAGAGCAACAGATTTGTTGGAAATCATACATACAGATGTATGTGGTCCGATGAATGTTGAGGCCCATGGCGGATATCGTTATTTTCTCACCTTCACAGATGACTTAAGCATATATGGGTATATCTACTTAATGAAACATAAGTCTGAAACATTTGAAAAGTTCAAAGAATTTTAGAGTGAAGTTGAAAATCATCGTAACAAGAAAATAAAATTCCTACGATCTGATTGTGGAGGAGAATATTTGAGTTACGAGTTTGGTGTACATTTGAAACAATGCGGAATAGTTTCGCAACTCACGCCACCCAGAACACCACAGCGTAATGGTGTGTCCGAACGTCGTAATCGTACTTTACTAGATATGGTGCGATCTATGATGTCGCTTACTGATTTACCGCTATCGTTTTGGGGATATGCTCTAGAGACAGCCACATTCACGTTAAATAGGGCACCATCAAAATCCGTTGAGACGACGCCTTATGAACCGTGATTTAGCAAGAAACCAAAGTTGTCGTTTCTGAAAGTTTGGGGCTGCGATGCTTATGTGAAAAAGCTTCAACCTGATAAGCTCGAACCCAAATCGGAGAAATGTGTCTTCATAGGATATCCAAAGGAAACTATTGGATACACCTTCTATCACAGATCCGAAGGCAAGACTTTTGTTGCTAAATTCGGAAACTTTCTAGAGAAGGAGTTTCTCTCGAAAGAAGTGAGTGGGAGGAAAGTAGAACTTGATGAAGTAACTGTACCTGCTCCCTTATTGGAAAGTAGTGTTGGAAATATGCCCTAGAGGCAATAATAAAAGCATTATTATTATATTTCTTTGTTCATGATAATTGTCTTTATTCATGCTATAATTGTATTATCCGGAAATCGTAATACATGTGTGAATAACAGACACCAACATGTCCCTGGTAAGCCTCTAGTTGACTAGCTCGTTGATCAACAGATAGTCATGGTTTCCTGGCTATGGACATTGGATGTCATTGATAACGGGATCACATCATTAGGGGAATGATGTGATGGACAAGACCCAATCCTAAGCATAGCGCAAGATCGTGTAGTTCGTTTGCTAGAGCTTTTCCAATGTCAAGTATCTTTTCCTTTGACCATGAGATCGTGTAACTCCCGGATACCGTAGGAGTGCTTTGGGTGTACCAAACGTCACAACGTAACTGGGTGACTATAAAGGTGCACTACAGGTATCTCCGAAAGTGTCTGTTGGGTTGACACGGATCGAGACTTGGATTTGTCACTCTGTATGATGGAGAGGTATCATTGGGCCCACTCGGTAATGCATCATCATAATGAGCTCAAAGTGACCAAGTGTCTGGTCACGGGATCATGCATTATGGTACGAGTAAAGTGACTTGCCGGTAACGAGATTGAACGAGGTATTGGGATACCGACGATCGAATCTCGGGCAAGTAACATACCGATTGACAAAGGGAATTGTATACGGGGTTGCTTGAATCCTCGACATCGTGGTTCATCCGATGAGATCATCGTGGAGCATGTGGGAGCCAACATGGGTATCCAGATCCCGCTGTTGGTTATTGACCGGAGAGCGATCTCGGTCATGTCTACATGTCTCCCGAACCCGTAGGGTCTACACACTTAAGGTTCGGTGATGCTAGGGTTGTAGGGATATGTATATGCAGTAACCCGAATGTTGTTCGGAGTCCCGGATGAGATCCCGGACGTCACGAGGAGTTCCGGAATGGTCCGGAGGTAAAGATTTATATATGGGAAGTCCTGTTTCGGGCATCGGGACAAGTTTCGGGGTTATCGGTATTGTACCGGGACCACCGGAAGGGTCCCGGGGGTCCACCGGGTGGGGCCACCTGTCCCGGGGGGCCACATGGGCTGTAGGGGGTGCGCCTTGGCCTACATGGGCCAAGGGCACCAGCCCCAAGAGGCCCATGCGCCTAGGGTTTCAAGGGAGGAAGAGTCCTAGGAGGGGAAGGCACCTCCTAGGTGCCTTGGGGAGGAGGGATTCCTTCCCCTTGGCCGCACCCCCCTAGGAGATTGGATCTCCTACGGCCGGTGCCCCCCCCTTGGCCCTCCTATATATAGTGGGGGAAGGAGGGCTTTCATCCCACGCCTTTGGTTGCCTCCTTCTCCCTCTCCAACACCTCCTCCTCATCCATAGCGCTTGGCGAAGCCCTGCCGGAGTACTGCAGCTCCATCAACACCACGCCGTCGTGTTGCTGCTGGTGCCATCTCCCTCAACCTCTCCTCTGCCCTTGCTGGATCAAGAAGGAGGAGACGTGGCTGTTCCATACGTGTGTTGAACGCGGAGGTGCCGTCCGTTTGGTGCTAAGATCTTCGGTGATTCGAATCACGTCGAGTACGACTCCCTCATCCACGTTCTTTGAACGCTTCCGCTCGTGATCTACAAGGTACGTAGATGCATCTAATCACTTGTTGCTAGATGAACTCCTAGATGGATCTTGGTGAAACCGTAGGAAAATTTTTGTTTTCTGCAACGTTCCCCAACAAGTAGTACATCACATAAACCAGTTTCTGTGACACCTACACCAATTAGTGAGGAAGCTAATGATGATGATCATGAAACTTCAGAACAAGATACTACTGAACCTCGTAGATCAACCAGAGTAAGATCCGCACCAGAGTGGTACGGTAATCCTGTTATGGAAGTCATGCTACTAGATCATGATGAACCTACAAACTATGAAGAAGCGATGGTGAGCCCAGATTCCGTAAAATGGCTTGAAGCCATGAAATCTGAGATGGGATCCATGTATTTTAACAAGGTATGGACTTTGGTTGACTTGCCCAATGATCGGCAAGCAATTGAGAATCTTCAATAAGAAGACTGACGCTGACGGTAATATTACTGTCTACAAAGCTCGACTTGTCGCAAAAGGTTTTCGACAAGTTCAAGCGATTGACTACGATGAGACCTTCTCACCCGTAGCGATGCTTAAGTCTGTCCGAATCATGTTAGCAATTGCCGCATTTTATAATTATGAAATTTGGCATATGGATGTCAAAACTGCATTCCTGAATGGATTTCTGGAAGAAGAGTTGTATATGATGCAACCAGAAGGTTTTGTCGATCCAAAGGGAGCTAACAAAGTATGCAAGATCCAGCGATCTATTTATGGACTGGTGCAAGCTTCTCAGAGTTGGAATAAACGCTTTGATAGTGTGATGAAAGCATTTGGTTTTGTACAGACTTTTGGAGAAGCCTGTATTTACAAGAAAGTGAGTGGGAGCTCTGTAGCATTTCTGATATTATATGTAGATGACATATTACTAATCGGAAATGATATAGAATTTCTAAATAGCATAAAGGGATACTTGAATAAGAGTTTTTCAATGAAAGACCTCAGTGAAGCTGCTTACATATTGGGCATTAAGATCTATAGACATAGATCAAGACGCTTAATTGGACTTCCACAAAGCACATACCTTGACAAAATTTTGAAGAAGTTCAAAATGGATCAAGCAAAGAAAGGATTCTTACCTGTGTTACAAGGTGTGAAATTGAGTAAGACTCAATGCCCGACCAATGCAGAAGATAGATAGAAAATGAAAGATGTTCCCTATGCTTCAGCCATAGGCTCTATCATGTATGCAATGCTGTGTTCCAGACCTGATGTGTGTCTTGCTATAAGTCTAGCAGGGAGGTACCAAAGTAATCCAGGAGTGGATCACTGGACAGCGGTCAAGAACATCCTGAAATACCTGAAAAGGACTAAGGATATGTTTCTCATATATGGATGTGACAAAGAGCTCATAGTAAATGGTTACTTTGATGCAAGCTTTGACACTGATCCGGACGATTCTAAATCGCAAACCGGATACGTGTTTACATTAAACGGTGGAGCTATCAGTTGGTGCAGTTCTAAACAAAGCGTTGTGGCGGGATCTACATGTGAAGTGGAGTACATAGCTGCTTCGGAAACAACAAACGAAGGAGTCTGGATGAAGGAGTTCATATCCGATCCAGGTGTCATACCTAGTGCATCGGGTCCAATGAAAATCTTTTGTGACAATACTGGTGCAATCGCCCTGGAAAAGGAATCCAGATTTCAAAAGAGAACCAAGCACATCGAGAGACGCTTCAATTCCATCCGGGATCTAGTCCAGGTGGGAGACATAGAGATTTGCAAGATACATACGGATCTGAATGTTGCAGACCCGTTGACTAAGCCTCTTCCACGAGCAAAACATGATCAGCACCAAAGCTCCATGGGTGTTAGAATCATTACTGTGTAATCCAGATTATTGACTCTAGTGCAAGTGGGAGACTGAAGGAAATATGCCCTAGAGGCAATAATAATGTTATTATTTTATTTCCTTATATCATGATAAATGTTTATTATTCATGCTAGAATTGTATTATCCGGAAACATAATACTTGTGTGAATACATAGACAAACCAAACGTCACTAGTATGCGTCTACTTGACTAGCTCATTAATCAAAGATGGTTATGTTTCCTAACCATAGACATGTGTTGTCATTTGATTAACGGGATCACATTATTAGGAGAATGATGTGATTGACATGACCCATTCCATTAGCTAAGCACCCGATCGTTTAGTATGTTGCTATTGCTTTCTTCATGACTTATACATGTTCCTATGACTATGAGATTATGCAACTCCCGTTTGCCGGAGGAACACTTTGTGTGGTACCAAACTTCACAACGTAACTGGGTGATTATAAAGGAGCTCTACAGGTGTCTCCAAAGGTAAATGTTGGGTTGGCGTATTTCGAGATTAGGATTTGTCACTCCGATTGTCGGAGAGGTATCTCTGGGCCCTCTCGGTAATGCACATCACATAACCCTTGCAAGCATTGCAACTAATGAGTTAGTTGCAAGATGATGTATTACGAAACGAGTAAAGAGACTTGCCGGTAACGAGATTGAACTAGGTATTGAGATACCGACGATCGAATCTCGGGCAAGTAACATACCGATGACAAAGGGAACAACGTATGTTGTTATGCGGTCTGACCGATAAAGATCTTCGTAGAATATGTAGGAGCCAATATGAGCATCCAGGTTCCGCTATTGGTTATTGACCGGAGACATGTCTCGGTCATGTCTACATTGTTCTCGAACCCGTAGGGTCCGCACGCTTAAGGTTTCGATGACAGTTATATTATGAGTTTATGAGTTTTGATGTACCAAAGTTAGTTCGGAGTCCCGGATGTGATCACGGACATAACGAGGAGTCTCGAAATGGTCGAGACATAAAGATTGATATATTGGAAGGCTATATTCGGACACCGGAAGTGTTCCGGGTGATTTCGGAGAAAACCAGAGTACCGGAGGGTTACCGAAACCCCCCCGGGAGAAGTAATGGGCCATATGGGCCTTAGTGGAGAAAGAGAAGGGCAGCCAGGGTGGGCCGCGCGCCTCCTCCCCTAGTCTGAATTGGACTAGGAGAGGGGGGGGACCCCCCTTTCCTTCTCCTTCCCCACTTCCTTCCCCCTCCTAGTAGGAGTCCTACTCCTACTAGGAGGAGGACTCCTCCTTGGCGCGCCTATAGGGCCGGCCGGCCTCCTCCCCTTGCTCCTTTATATACGGGGGCAGGGGGCACCCCTAGACACACAAGTTGATCCACGTGATCGTTTTCTTAGCCGTGTGCGGTGCCCCCTTCCTCCATAATCCTCGATAATATTGTAGTGGTGCTTAGGCGAAGCCCTGCGACGGTAGAACATCAAGATCGTCACCATGCCGTCATGCTGACGGAACTCTTCCCCGACACTTTGCTGGATCGGAGTCCGGGGATCGTTATCGAGCTGAACGTGTGCTAAAACTTGGAGGTGCCATAGTTTCGGTGCTTGATCGGTCAGGCCGTGAAGACGTACGACTACATCAACCGCGTTGTGCTAACGCTTCCGCTGTCGGTCTACAAGGGTACGTAGATCACACTCTCCCCTCTCGTTGCTATGCATCACCATGATCTTGCGTGTGCGTAGGAATTTTTTTAAAATTACTACGTTCCCCAACACCGCATACATCAGTATGTATTATTTCCAATAAGTCTGTTGCTCGCTCCATTGTTCTGGAGAACGGAGTCTTAGTCATCTTGCCCAAGAGGCATGGTTCGCAAGCATCAAGTGATTCATAATCAAGTGATTCCAAAAGCCCATCAGCATGGAGTTTCTTCATGCGCTTTACACCAATATGGCCTAAACGGCAGTGCCACAAATAAGTTGCACTATCATTATTAAACTTATATCTTTTGGCTTCAATACTATGAATATGTGTATCAATACTATCGAGATTCAATAAAAATAGACCACTCATCAAGGGTGCGTGACCATAAAAGATATTACTCATATAAATAGAACAACCATTATTCTCTGATTTAAATGAATAACCGTCTCGCATCAAATAAGATCCAGATATAATGTTCATGCTTAACGCTGGCACCAAATAACAATTATTCAGGTCTAAAACTAATCCCAAAGGTAGATGTAGAGGTAGCGTGCCGACCGCGATCACATCGACTTTGGAACCATTTTCCACGCGCATCTTCACCTCGTCCTTAGCCAATCTTCACTTAATCCGTAGCCCCTGTTTCGAGTTGCAAATATGAGCAACAAAACCAATATCAAATACCCAGGCGCTACTGCGAGCATTAGTAATGTACACATCAATAACATGTATATCAAATATACCTTTCACTTTGCCATCCTTCTTATCTGCCAAATACTTGGGGCAGTTCCACTTCCAGTGACTAGTCCCTTTGCAGTAGAAGCACTCAGTCTCAGGCTTAGGTCCAAACTTGGGTTTCTTCACTTGAGCAGCAACTTGCTTGCCGTTCTTCTTGAAGTTCCCCTTCTTTCTTTTGCCCTTCTTCTTGAAACTCTGTCAATGACACTATCATCAGGAACATTAACTCCCAGTTGAGTCAAGTGGTTGTGGTACCCAGACATTCTGAGTATATGTTCGCTGACAGAACTATTCTCCTCCATCTTGCAGCTGTAGAACTTATTGGAGACTTCATATCTCTTAATCCTGACATTTACTTGAAATATTAACTTCAACTCCTGGAACATCTCATATGCTCCATGACGTTAAAAACGTCGTTGAAGTCCCGATTCTAAGCCGTAAAGCATGGCACACTGAACTATCGAGTAGTCATCAGCTTTGCTCTGCCAGATGTTCATAACATCTGGTGTTGCTCCTGCAGTGGGCTTTGCACCTAGCGGTGCTTCTAGGGCGTAATTCTTCTGTGCAGCAATGATGATAATCCTCAAGTTACGGACCCAGTCCGTGTAATTGCTACCATCATCTTTCAACTTAGCTTTATCTAGGAACACATTAAAATTCAAAGGAACAGCAGCACGGGCCATTGATCTACAACAACATAGACATGCAAAATACTATCAGGTACTAAGTTCATGATAAATTAAAGTTCAATTAATCATATTACTTAAGAACTCCCACTTAGATAGACATCCCTCTAATCATCTAAGTGATCACGTGATCCAAATCAACTAAACCATGTCCGATCATCACGTGAGATGGAGTAGTTTTCAATGGTGAACATCACTATGTTGATCATATCTACTATATTAGTCACACTTGACCTTTCGGTCTCAGTGTTCCAAGGCCATATCTGCATATGCTAGACTCGTCAAGTTTAACCCGAGTATTCTGCGTGTGCAAAATTGGCTTGCACCCGTTGTATGTGAACGTCACATGGTGTCTCGGCATGACGATGCATACGGTGCATACTCAGGGAGAACACTTATACCTTGAAATTTAGTGAGAGATCATCTTATAATGCTACCGCCGCACTAAGCAAAATAAGATGCATAAAGGATAAACATCACACACAATCAATATAAGTGATATGATATGGCCATCATCATCTTGTGCCTTTGATCTCCATCTCCAAAGCACCGTCATGATCACCATCGTCACCGGCTTGACACCTTGATCTCCATCGTAGCATCGTTGTCATCTTGCCAACTATTGCTTCTACGACTATCGCTATGGCTTAGTGATAAAGTAAAGCAATTACACGGCGATTGCATTTCATACAATAAAGCGACAACCATATGGCTCCTGCCAGTTGCCGATAACTATTACAAAACATGATCATCTCATACAACAATTTATATAATCATGTCTTGACCATATCACATCACAACATACCCTGCAAAAACAAGTTAGACGTCCTCTACTTTGTTGTTGCAAGTTTTACGTGGCTGCTACGGGCTTCTAGCAAGAACCGTTCTTACCTACGCATAAAAACCACAACAATTTTTCGTCAATTGTGCTGTTTTAACCTTCAACAAGGACCGGGCGTAGTCAAACTCGATTCAACTAAAGCTGGAGAAACAGACACCCACTAGCCACTTGTGTGCGAAGCACGTCGGTAGAACCAGTCTCATGAACGCGGTCATGTAATGTCGGTCTGGGTCGCTTCATCCAACAATACCGCCGAATCAAAGTATGACATGCTGGTAAGCAGTATGACTATTATCGCCCACAACTCTTTGTGTTCTACTCGTGAATATAACATCTATGCATAGACCTGGCTCGGATGCCACTGTTGGGGAACGCAGTATTTCAAAAAAATTCCTACGATCACACAAGCTCTATCTAGGAGATGCATAACAATGAGAGGGGGAGAGTGTGTCTACGTACCCTCGTAGACCGAAAGCGGAAGCGTTTGGTAACGCGGTTGATGTAGTCGAACGTCTTCATGATCCAACCGATCAAGTACCGAACGCACGGAACCTCCACAATCTGCACACGTTCAACTCAGTGACGTCCCTCGTGATCTTGATCCAGTTGAGGCCGAGGGAGAGTTTCATTAGCAGGACGGCGTGGTGATGGTGATGATGAAGTTACCGATGCAGGGCTTCGCCCAAGCACTACGACAATATGACCGAGGTGTAAAACTGTGGAGGGGGCACCGCACACGGCTAAAGATCAACTTGTGTGTCTATGGGGTGCCCCCCTCCCCGTATATAAAGGAGGGGAGGAGGAGGCCGGCCGGCCCTAAGGGGTGCGCCCAAGGAGGGGAATCCTACTCCAAGTAGGAATATGCCCCCCTTTTCCTAGTCTAAGTAGGAGAAGAGGGAAGGAGAGGGAGAGGGAGAGGGAAAGAGGGGCCGCGCCCCCTCCCCTAGTCCTATTCGGACTCCCCTTGGGGGGGCGCCACCTCCTGGCTGCTGCCCTCTCTCTCCCCTAAGGCCCACTAAGGCCCATTACTTCCTCGGGGGTTCCGGTAACCCCTCCGGCACTCCGGTTTTACCCGAAACACTCGGAACACTTCTGGCGTCGGAATGTAACCTTCCAATATATCAATATTTATGTCTCGACCATTTCGAGACTCCTCGTCACGTCCGTGATCTCACCCGGGACTCCGAACAACCTTCAGTACATCAAATCACATAACTCATAATACAAATCGTCATCGAACGTTAAGCGTGCGGACCCTACAGGTTCGAGAACTATGTAGACATGACCAAGACACATCTCTGGTCAATAACCAATAGCGAAACCTGGATGCTCATATTGGATCCTACATATTCTACGAAGATCTTTATCGGTCAAACCGTATAACAACATACGTTGTTCCCATTGTCATCGGTATGTTACTTGCCCGAGATTCGATCATCGGTATCATCATACCTAGCTCAATCTCGTTACTGACAAGTCTCTTTACTCATTCCGTAATGCATCATCCCATAACTAACTCATTAGTAACATTGCTTGCAAGGCTTATGGTGATGTGCATTACCGAGTGGGCCCAGAGATACCTCTCCGAAACTCGGAGTGACAAATCCTAATCTCGATCTATGCCAACTCAACAAACACCATCGGAGACACCTGTAGAGCATCTTTATAATCACCCAGTTACGTTGTGACGTTTGATAGCACACTAAGTGATCCTCCGGTATTCGGGAGTTGCATAATCTCATAGTCATAGGAACATGTATAAGTCATCAAGAAAGCAATAGCAATAAACTAAACGATCATAGTGCTAAGCTAACAGATGGGTCTTGTCCATCACATCATTCTCTAATGATGTGATCCCGTTCATCAAATGACAACACATGTCTATGGCTAGGAAACTTAACCATTTTTGATTAACGAGCTAGTCTAGTAGAGACATACTAGGGACACTCTGTTTGTCTATGTATTCACACATGTACCAAGTTTCCGGTCAATAAAATTCTAGCATGAATAATAAACATTTATCATGATATAAGGAAATATAAATAACAACTTTATTATTGCCTCTAGGGCATATTTCCTTCATTGTGCTCTTCGTTCGCTCAGTTGCGAACTACAGCGCCGCGCCCGTGCTCCAGCCGATGCACAATCCGTCTCTGATACGTCTCCAACGTATCTATAATTTTTGATTATTCCATGCTATTATATTATCTGTTTTGGATGTTAATGGGCTTATTTATACACTTCTATATTATTTTTGGGACTAACCTACTAACCCAAGGCCCAGTGCAAATTGCTGTTTTTTTGCCTATTTCAGTGTTTCGCAGAAAAGGAATATCAAACGGAATAATACCTTCGGGAGAGTTATTTTTGGAACGAACGTGATCCATGGGACTTGGAGTAGACGTCAAGCAACCAACGTGTCGGCGTTCTGGGAACGGGGGTCCCCATACTTGCCTGCCAGCGGCCTGCGGCGTGGATCAAGTGGGGGCCCAGCGCGGCCCATCTTCATCAGCTCAAGCTCAGGACCCTCGCGAGGGGCCAAGCCTCGTGGGGCGGACGACAGGAAGCTTCCTCAGAGGCAGCCTCATCAGGCAGGCTCGCGAGGAGGCAGAGAGATCAAGGCGGAGGTACCTCGCGAGGAACCCGTGACGCAAGTCATGACGATCGAGACCAGGCGGGCGCCAGGCGGGCGCCGGCCTGCGCAGTTTCCTTGTTTCCACTTTGGTGCAAAGGGGGCAAGCATAGGCCAAGGCATCAGGCAAAGGCTGCCATTCTTGTGCAAGGAGACCAAGACCAGGAGAGCGGCAGGACAGAGGTCATCGTGGAGCCCAAGACGGCGTCATCACCAGTACTTTTGGCAGCCGAAAACCACCTTTGGTCAGGATAACTTGTACTACATGTTCCCCTTCAAAATGGCCAATTGTTGGCGCCCTTCCCGCTCATTATTTGGGGAGAGGCCCAGGGCCTCTATAAATAGAGCTAGCCACCACAGAGAGAGAGAGAGATCTAGGGGGACGACATCTAGAAATCTGGTAGAACCCTAGCAGAGAGAGAGAGGCGACTGAACTCACCCTAGCAGTTCATCGCACCAGCTCAAGAACACCTCTCGCGAGGCTGTTCTTCCTTTGTACTGATCCTCATCAGCCCCTGAGGTAATCCACCACACCACACACTGGAGTAGGGTATTACACCACAACGGTGGCCCGAACCAGTATAAACCTTGTGCCCCTTGTGTTGTTCATTGTTTCCAGCTCAAATCATGCGAGGAGATTGGACATAGATTGGTAGGGGAGAGATCTCCGCGCGCACCCCAGTGTTCGAACCTCAAGGGTCTGCCGGAACCCGAAATCCGACATTTGGCGCGCCAGGTAGGGGTGCGCCAGAATCTTTCTTCCGCCGTTCGCGTGTGATTTTCCGTCGTGTCCATGGCCGACGCTCGTCGGGCTCGCGCCGAGCGCTGGGCTGCTCTCGCCACCCGCGTCGCCCAGACGGCGCCCGTCGACGGACGTCCTCGTCGTTCCCCGTCGCCTGGCGCCAAAGCCGCCACCAGCCCGGTGGGGAACGAGCAGCAGGCCTCCTCCCAGCATCCTTCGGTATGGCGGGAGGGCCACACCGTCATACCGTCGCTGACTCCAGCCGCTTCGTCGTCCCACGCCCGTCGCGCCCCCACGGACGCGCACGCCGCGCTGCTCCTGGCAAGAGAACTCTTGCACTACCGCCCCGTCGACGACCTCTACGAAGACTGGCTCGCCCGCATCACCGAGCTCGTCAGCACCGCAGGGGGCTCCCCCTTGCCATCCCTCTCGCTGCCTCGCCCTCCATTCCGCGCAGGAGGTGAGGATCAGGAGGTGCCTCCGCCACCTCCTCCCCAAGGAGGCGCCCTGGCTCCAAGGCGCGCAGCCCCGGGGCGAGACCCTCCGTGTCCGGCGCTTGCGCAGCAAGAAAGGAGCTACCAAGAGATTCCTCGTCCCCAAGAAGGTGCTCGTGCGCTCCCAGCGCCGACGCACCAAGATCGCGTCCCTGCACCTCCACGCCAAGACCCCACGCTGCTCCAAGCGGCGGCGCGCGGTAATCCCCATGAGCAAGCCCAGTACCAGCAAAAGGCACCGATGGCCACAGCAGGCTGCCGTGCTCTCACCCCCGAGCTATGCGGCGTCGCATGGCTAGGCAAGTTCAAGCCTGACCTGCCCCCTCGCTACGATGGCACGGCGGACCCTGCGGAGTTCCTGCAACTCTACGAGCTATGCATCGAAGCCGCCAACAGAGACGAAAGGGTCATGGCGAACTGGTTTCCCATGGCGCTCAAGGACGGGGCCCGCACCTGTCTCCTGAACCTGGCTCCTGGCACAATCTCCTCCTGGGACGAGTGCACACTCGCTTCATCGCCAACTTCCAGGGCACTCGCGACCACCCCCCGGCCGTAAGCGATCTGCGCCGCATCAAGCAGCAGCAAGGGGAAACCCTGCAGAAATACATCCAGCGCTTTAACAACGCTCGCCTCAAGATCCCCAAGGTGACTGAAGAAGCCATCATCTCGGCCTTCTCCGATGGCGTACGCGACGTCAAGATGAATGAGGAGCTAGCAATCCATGAAGACCTATGCACATCCCTGGAGCTGTTCAACTTGGCGACCAAGTGCGCCAGGGCTGAGGAAGGGCGCCTTTCCCTCCTCGAACTCCCGTATGCCGACCCAGAAGAGAAGAAGCCTAAGGCCAAGGATGTGAAGCGCAAGGGGGCTGCCGTGCTTGCAGCGGAGCTAGACACCAAGCGAGGCAGGGATCAGCCTGAGTCATCCAAAGGCAGCCGGTACTGCGTGTACCACGACCTCCACACCCACAACACCAACGAATGTCAAGAGCTCAGGGCCGTGAGAGATGGACGTGTCGGCCGACGCCCCGAGCGCAACGACAGGGGCTATGGCCGAGGAGGAGGAAGAGGTGGCAGACGATGGGAACACCGTGGCTCTCGCCAAGGGTGGCGTGACTGACCTTGCAAGGATCACCGGCAGGACCAGCCTCGTGAGGGAGGCTGGAGAGATCAGCCTCGTGAGGATAGCCCGCGCGGCAACGCAGGCCTTCCTCCTCTACTGCCACCGCCAAGGAGGAACGAAGACCAACATCAGGATGAGGGGGCTGGGGGCTTCCAGGAGCCGCGCGCAATCGCTTGCATCTTGGGTGGCACGCAGGTCCCAGCCTCACAGCGCATCTTTAAACAGTTTGCTCGCGAGGTGAATGCAGTCCTCCCCAAGCTTGAGGCCACGCGCCCTCTCAGGTGGTCCGCGTGCGCTATCACGTTCAGTTCAGCGGATCATCTTAAGTGCGCGGCAACTGCCGGAGTCCTCCCTATGCTTTGCTCCCCAGCCATCAGCAACGTGCAGGTCACCAGGACCCTCATTGACGGCAGAGCAGGACTCAACGTCCTGTCCGTCGAGACGTTCGACAATCTCCAAGTGCCGTACGACCAGCTTCAGCCAACCAAGCCATTCTCAGGAGTCACTGATGGTTCCACTGTTCCCATAGGGCAAGTTTGCCTTCCAGTAACCTTTGGGCAGCGCAACAACTACCGCACCGAGCTCATCGACTTCGACGTCGCCCACATCCGGCTCCCATACAACGCCATCCTCGGGTACCCAGCCCTGGCCAAGTTCATGGTAGTGACTCACCATGGATACAATGTCCTCAAGATGCTAGGAAGCAGTGGAGTCATCACCGTACCCTATGAAGAAAGGGACGCAGTGTGTTCACTTGAGTGCCCGTTCCAAGCCGCAGCAATCGAAGACCCGGATCGCGGAAACGGAAGACTTCCCGAGGCGACCCCCAAGAAGAAGAAGGCTTCGCCTAGCCCAAGCCATCAGGAGGCAGGCGCCTCCGGAGGTGTTGGGTCAGGATCTGCGCCCAATCAGGGAGCGCCACCCTCTCTCACATAGGAAGGCGCGCCCGACGCCCTCCTCAGGCAGGGCTCGGGGGCTCTTTTTTGGAGAGCCATCGACTTTGCCAAGGTCGCGAGGGAGGCACTCGGGCACCACTTGGAGGGGTGCTTCCAGGCACGTTTCCCTCAGGAAGGTACAAGGCAAGGAAGACCAAACCCTCAGGAGTTCATCGTAAGCAACACTCAGGAGCTACAGGAGTCGAGAGTCATGCGCGGCAGCCGCCGCTCGCCCGCCATGGCCCCACATCCAGGTGAGGATGGTGGGCTACGCGTCTGCGTCAACGTGCCAGGGCTCAACCAAGCCGCGTCTCAGGAGCGCCTCTAGCCTTCGCGCATGGGGCGCTGCAAGGGTCCACCTCACAGCTACGTTCGCATGCCTTTCGGCCTGCCGAACGCAGTCGCCGCTCATCAGCGCTTGCTGAGGAGCATTCTGGAGGCTCAGGAGGTCAGGCATCATGCGGTCCTGGCAGAGATGGAGATGGCTCTCGGAGACCCACCTGTGCCCCCGAAGCCTCCCGAGGTTCCTGGGCCTGGGGGCTCGTGAGGGTCGACGTCTTCATCGCGCATCGCCCGCTTCTTCAACATCACTCCATCTTCAACAGCACCAGGTGACATCTTTCTAAGTTCCGCTTTTAGCTGGGAGCGCCCACAGGGCCACATCATTCCCAGGTCGCGTGGGTCCGTCCCTGCGGCATGTATCCGTTTTGCTTATGCTCTTTACTTACCTTGTCGGGGGCGCCCCTCGGGCTGCATCATCCCCGAGCTGCTCGGGCCTGGCCCTGCAGCGTTTGCTTTTCCTGCGTCTATTTAAAATGAATTTGCTCTTTCACACTCAATTATCACCTGCTACTTATCGCGGACTTCTCCGCTTTCATGCAAAGCGCTTGCACGTTAAAAGGGGGGTACCTGAGCATCGCGACTCATGGACTCCTACTGGCTCTCCAGCCCTCACCCCCTGGCCTTGACCCACGGCATCATGACCTGTCATACCAGCGGCGGTTGAGCTCGCTCGAGGGCCGGGACCTGAGGACGTAGAGCATTTCCATTCTGACCACCCTGCAGGAACACACCATTGATAAAGGCCCAGAGCGAGGCACAACCCGCCTCGAGGTAGGGCCTCGTGAGTCCCCCGCTGGCTCACGAGTGTCCAGATACACCTCTCCTAGCCCTACCGTGCCGACCACGTGTCAGGGCGGTGCTGTACACGCCCCGGGGGCTCCTCCCGGAGGGGAGCCCCCTCCCACGTACCAGTGGAAGCACCATGCTCCCCGCTGGCTGACTACACTGCCGAGGAGCAGCTATGCCCGTACACATACGGAAGCGCTATGCTCCGCGCTGGTGATAAACAATTGAGGGCGGCCTCCGGCCGTACCAACCTCAGGGAGCCCAGAGCTCAGTGTCCGGCACCATCGCAATGCCTCCCCTCAGGAGCGTCGCACGAGGGGGCTGGACACGGGGGCTTCGCCCGGGCCTCGCGCGAGCGCACGCCACCCAGCCAGGTCCCCCGGACCTGGTCGTCACGCGCCCCTCCCCGAGCGGAGCCAAGGTATGGAATCCCATTTGAACGTCAAGGGGGACTCCTGAGCATCGCGACTCAGGAGCCTAACTTGCCCCGTAGCCCCTCACTCCTTAGTCCCATCCTGGTTTCTGGTCGGGGCTAACGCTGGGTGAGGTACGCGTGGGGCCGGGCCCTGCCGACGCAAAACGATCAATCCACTCCTCGTTCCCCCCTTCCTACTTGTTGCTTGTGCGTCAAGGGGGACTCCTGAGCATCGCGACTCAGGAGCCTAACTTGCCACCTAGCCCCTCACTCCTTAGTCCCGTCTTGGTTTCCGGTCAAGGCTAACGCTGGATGAGGTATGCACGGGGCCGGGCCCTGCCGACGTAGAGCGTGAGCAAGTGGGGGAGAAAAATGCAAATTCTAGGAAATTCAAAGCAAATATTACAAGCCATAGATTGTTTCACGACGCCAAACACAAATCTAAACGCCTCTGCGAGGCATGGTGCATGTTGCAGGAATAAAAGCAGGATAGAAGCCGCGAAGGGATCACTCTCCAGTGGCGTCGCTTCCTGGGGCCGCGGAGCTGGCGCCACCGCGCCCAGGCAAGACGCTAAAGGCGCAGAACCTTCCCAGCAAAGCTTCGGCTCGGCCTTCCATGGCCTCAGTGGCAACGGCGGCAAGGTCGCCGCTCATGGGCTCCAGCAGGCTGTCGAGGTCAACGTTGGGGTCGCGCAGGTAGATGTGGCTGAGGACACGCGTCAGCGCCGCCGAAGACAGGGCGCGCGCCTCGGCCTCGGCCGTGGGGCCAAGGCCGTCTACGACATCTTCAAGCGCGCGGACCAGGAAGGGAAGCATCTTGGTGGGGCCGTCCTCCGCGCCGGCCAGCAGCTCCTCCAAGCCGCTCTCGTAAAGCGTCTTCAGCGCGGCACAAGCCCTCTTCTCCATCTTCGTGAAGGCCACCCGATCCTCTGCCAGGACCTTCGCCTTGGCGTCCAGCTCGGCCCTTTCCGCCTGCAGCGACCGCTCCAGCGTCTCCAGTTCGCCGTGGCGGCCATCGAGATTGGCGTCCCGGTCCTTGACGGCAGCCTCCCGAGCCTTCATCTCCTTCTCCTTCTCCTGGCGGCCGTGGACCTCTTGGCGAGCTCGTCGCGCAGGCCTTGCAGCTCGACCTCCAGCTCCTTGCAGCGAGCATTGGTAGCCGCAGCATCGCCCAGGTCATCATCGCGGGCGGCCTTGGCTTGGTTGGCGGCCTGCTTCTCCCCATCAGAGGCCGCCGCGGCCTGGCTCAACGCTGCTCGGACAGAGGCAGCAGAATGGGCCCAACCAGAAGCTAGCTCCAGGCGCCCGGCCGCTAGGCAAGGGTCTGCACTCAGAAGATCCTCCTGCAGCTGGCTCAGTTTGTTGGCGACCTGGTCCAGGACAGCGGTAGAGGAAGCAGAAGAAGCAGGAACCGACGGAGCGGGCGAAGAAGACGGCGGCGTGATCACGGCTTGGTAGGAAGGAACCCCCTGGGCCTTGGACGCCCCGGCTGCAGCATCGAGCGCAGTCGACTCCAGGGTCAGCGGGCCACGGGGGCTGACTCCTCGCCAAGGCGTCCCAGTCAGCCTCGCGAGGACGATCGGACCAGGGAGGCGCGAGCCGCGCCATCTTCCTCCCCAGCGAACGAAGGCACTGCCCCGGCAGATGGACTCGCACCAAGCGGAGCCACAGAAGCCCCTCTCAACCTCTTCGCCGCAGGCGCCGGCCTGACAAGAGAATATGGACGTCAAGCCTCGGTGGCAGAAACCAAGCAAAGCGGGAATCAAGCACTTACTGGTCGCCGCTCGCGGACCCAAGCAACTTCCGGCCGAACTTGAAGCCCGAGAGCCTACAGCTCGGGTCAACCTCGGGAGGCCCAGAAGCAGAAGCCACGTCGGGAGGGCTGGGGCTGGCTTCAGACCGCCCAGGGATTGGAGCGGGTCCTGGGGGAACCAGCCCCGACCTGCCCTTCCTTGTGACCAAGGGAGAGTCCTCCCCTCCTCGCCCGGCGCCGGCATCATCGTCATCCAGCATGGAGCGGAGGGCCCGAGACCTAAGCCAAGGGAAGGACTCCCCCGACTCCTCGCCAGTCGCCTCGAAGACGGACTCTTCCTCCTCCGCCTCTTCTTCCTCCTCACTCTCCCTGGAGCTGCCGGAGGACACGTCCACCATCACCAGTGCCGCAAGATCCTCGGGAGCTACCGCGGGCACCAGCCCCTCACCGTTGAAGGTGGGCATGGCATTCACCACCTGCTCCCAGTTGTCGCGAAGGAACAGGGGGACGGGGGCGCCCACCGGCTTTGCCACGTCTCCCCCAACCAAGGAATGGAGGGCCGCGACCAGATTCTCATCGGTCAGGGCCTCCGAGCTCAGGCGCAAGGCGGCGTCCGCTTCCCCAAGCCTCCACAACGGGAGCAAGTGCTCCTGGAGTGGAGCCACCCGGTGCTCCAAGAACTCCCTCAGGAGCGTGGCTCCGGTCAGCTTCGCCGCCCCCAAGTTGCTTGGCCTCAGGTCCGCGTCCATCCTCTTCAGCACCGCCCTCGCACGGGGGTCGACAAGCTCCGCGCGGGACCACGCATCGACGGCCTTGGGCTGCCCAGTAGGCAGCACCAGACGGGGGTGGAGACGCCCGACATCCACCATGACCCACTTGCTCCAGAAGCCTTCGATCCTCTTCCCAGGCTTCGAGATGGCGTTGGAATTGGAGTACGCGATGAAGCTCGCACATGCGGAGACATGGACACCAGAAACCCGGAGGGAAAAGTAGTGGCGCAACAAGGCCACCGAGGGCTTTACCCCGACATGAGCCTCACAGTAGTAGGCAAAGATCGCCAGGAGAAGAACAGAGTTGGGGTGCAGGTGCAGAGCCTGCAAGTTGTACTGGCGGAGAACAACAAAGAAGAACTCAGAGAAAGGAGGCACCAGACCAGCGACAATGGCGCTCACAAAGAGCGGATAGAAGGTGCTCCCCTTGGCTTCAGGCTGGTCGGAGCCGGCCTTGAGCACAGTCGCCCCCTTGCTTCCCTGCACCACCGTCATCAGGCGCGTAAGGGCGAGGTTCTTCTCCAACAGGTTCGGGGAATCTAGGTCCAGCAAGTACCAGGCCTCGGTCGGGGACTTGCGAGGCGCCATGGCGTGCCGGATGAGAAGGATTGAGACAGATATGGAGGGTTTCGGAAGCAAGAAGGAGGAGAGCGAGAAAGGGGATCTGGAGCGAGGCGAAGGAGAACAAATCAAGTAAGTCTGGCCCGAGCACCTCTTTTGTCAAATGAGCAGTTGCCGAGGCGTCGTGGGTAGTGCAGACTCCCACGTCCAATCAATCGCCACACGGCGCCCAAGGCCGCAGGCTGTTGGGGCCTGCGGCGCTTCGCGCTTGCCCCTTGCTTTCCTGCTAGGTCAAGCCCGGGCGCGCCTTGGGCCCGGGGGCTACTGTCGGCATTCTGGGAACGGGGGTCCCCATACTTGCCTGCCTGCGGCCTGCGGCATGGCTCAAGTGGGGGCCCAGCATGGCCCATCTTCATCAGCTCAAGCTCAGGACCCTCGCGAGGGGCCAAGCCTCGCGGGGCGGACAACAAGAAGCTTCCTCAGAGGCAGCCTCATCAGGCAGGCTCGCGAGGAGGCGGAGAGATCAAGGCGGAGGTACCTCGCGAGGAACCCGTGACGCATGCCATGATGATCGAGACCAGGCGGGCGCCGACCTGCACAGTGTCCTTGTTCCCCCTTTGGTGCAAAGGGGGCAATCACAGGCCAAGGCATCAGGCAAAGGTTGCCATTCCTGTGCAACGAGACCAAGACCAGTAGAGCGGCAGGATGGAGGTCATCGTGGAGCCCAAGACGGCGTCATCACAAGTACTTTTGGCAGCCGAAGACCACCTTTGGTCAGGATAACTTGTACTATATGTTCCCCTTCAAAATGACCAATTGTTGGCGCCCTTCCCGCTCAGGGCCTCTATAAATAGAGCTAGCCACCACACACACACAGAGAGAGAGAGAGAGATCTAGGGGGAAGACATCTAGAAATCTGGTAGAACCCTAGCAGAGAGAGAGAGAGGCGACTGAACTCACCCTAGCAGTTCATCGCACCAGCTCAAGAACACCTCTCGCGAGGTTGTTCTTCCTTTGTACTGATCCTCATCAGCCCCTGAGGCAATCCACCACACCACACACTGGAGTAGGGTATTACACCACAACGGTGTCCCAAACCAGTATAAACCTTATGCCCCTTGTGTTGTTCATTGTTTCCAGCTCAAATCGCACGAGGAGATTGGACGTAGATCGGTAGGGGAGAGATCTCCGCGTGCACCCCAGTGTTCGAACCTCAAGGGTCTGCCGGAACCTGAAATCCAACACAACGAGGAAGCCACGAGGCAGGGGGCGCGCGCCCTCCACCCTTGTGGGCCCCTCGTGGCTCCATCGACCTACTCCTTCCTCCTATATATGTCTAGATACACCGAAAACATCCAGGAGCACCACGAAACCCTATTTCCACCGCCGCAACCTTCTGTACCCAAGAGATCCCATATTGGGGCCTTTTTCGGAGCTCCGCCGGAGGGGGCATCGATCACGGAGGGCTTCTACATCAACACCGTAGCCTCTTCGATGATGTGTGAGTAGTTTACCTCAGACCTTCGGGTCCATAGTTATTAGCTAGATGGCTTCTTCTCTCTCTTTGGATCTCAATACAATGTTCTCCTCGATCTTCTTGGAGATCTATTTGATGTAACTCTTTTTGCGGCATGTTTGTCAAGATTCGATGAATTGTGGGTTTATGATCAAGTTCATCTATGAACAATATTTGATTCTTCTCTGAAATCTTTTATGTATGATTGGTTATCATTGCAAGTCTCTTTGAATTATCAGTTTGGTTTGGCCTACTAGATTGATCTTTCTTGCAATAGGAGAAGTGCTTAACTTTGGGTTCAATCTTGCGGTGTCCTTTCCCAGTGACAATAGGGGCAACAAGGCACGTATTGTATTGTTTCCATCGAGGATAAAAAGATGGGGTTTATATCATATTGTTTGAGTTTATCCCTCTACATCATGTCATCTTGCCTAATGCATTATTCTGTTCTTATGAACTTAATACTCTAGATGCATGCTGGATGGCGGTCGATGTGTGGAGTAATAGTAGTAGATGCAGAATCATTTTGGTCTACTTGTCACGGACGTGATGCCTATATACATGATCATGCCTAGATATTCTCATAATTATTCACTTTTCTATCAATTGCTCGATAGTAATTTGTTCACCCACCGTAATACTTATGCTATCTTGAGAGAAGCCACTAGTGAAACCTATGCCCCCCGGGTCTATCTTTTATCATATAAGTTTCCAATCTATTTTATTTTGCAATCTTTACTTTCAATCTATATCATAAAAATACAAAAAATATTTATTTTATTATTATTATCTCTATTGAACCTCACTCTCGTAAGTGACCGTGAAGGGATTGACAACCCCTTTATCGCGTTGGTTGCGAGGTTCTTATTTGTTTGTGCAGGTATGAGGGACTTGCGTGTAGTCTCCTACTTGATTGATACCTTGGTTCTCAAAAACTGAGGGAAATACTTACGCTACTTTGTTGCATCACCCTTTCCTCTTCAAGGGAAAACCAACGCAGTGCTCAAGAGGTAGCAAGAAGGATTTCTGGCGCCGTTGCCGGGGAGATCAACCACAAGTCAAGGCATACCAAGTACCCATCACAAACTCTTATCTCTCGCATTACATTATTTGCCATTTGCCTCTCGTTTTCCTCTCCCCTACTTCACCCTTGCCGTTTTATTCGCCCTCTTTTTCCGTTCCCCTTCTCTTTTCCGTTCGTCTCTTTTCGCTTGCTTCTTGTGTGCTTGTGTGTTGGATTGTTTGTCACGATGGCTCAAGATAATACTAAATTGTGTGACTTTTCTAATACCAACAATAATGATTTTATTAGCACTCTGATTGCTCCTCTTACCAATGTTGAATCTTGTGAAATTAATGCTGCTTTGCTGAATCTTGTCATGAAAGATCCATTTTCCAGCCTTCCTAGTGAAGATGCCGCTACCCATCTGAATAGCTTTGTTGATTTGTGTGATATGAAAAAGAAGAAAGATGTGGATAATGATATTGTTAAATTGAAGCTATTCCTGTTTTCAGTTAGAGATCGTGCTAAAACTTGGTTTTCTTCTTTGCCTAAAAATAGTATTGATTCATGGAATAAGTGCAAAGGTGTTTTTATCTCTAAGTATTTTCCTCCCGCTAAGATCATCTCTCTTAGAAACGATATTATGAATTTTAAGCAACTAGATCATGAGCATGTTGCACAAGCTTGGGAGACGATGAAATTAATGATACGTAATTGCCCTACTCATGGTTTGAATCTTTGGATGATTATACAAAATTTCTATGCCGGATTGAATTTTGCTTCTAGAAATCTTTTAGATTCGGCTGTGGGAGGCACTTTTATGGAAATCACCTTAGGAGAAGCTACTAAACTCCTAGATAATATTATGGTTAATTATTCTCAATGGCACACTGAAAGATCTACTAGTAAAAAGGTGCATGCTATAGAAGAAATCAATGTTTTGAGTGGAAAGATGGATGAACTTATGAAATTGTTTGCTAATAAAAGTGTTTCTTCTGATCCTAATGATATGCCTTTGTCTACTTTGATTTAGAATAACAATAATGAATCTATGGATGTGAATTTTGTTGGTGGGAACAATTTTGGTAATAACGCGTATAGTGGTAATTTTAATCCTAGACCATTTCCTAGTAATTCCTCTAATAATTATGGTAATTCCTACAACAATTCTTATGGAAATTATAATAATATGCCCTCTGATTTTGAATCTAATATTAAAGAATTTATTAGTTCGCAAAAGAGTTTCAATGCTTTGATTGAAGAAAAACTGTCTAAGATTGATGAGTTGGCTAGGAATGTGGATAGAATTTCTCTTGATGTTGATTATTTGAAACTTAGATCTATTACACCTAAGCATGATATCAATGAGTCTCTCAAAGCTATGAGAATTTCCATTGATGAGTTCAAAGAAAGAACCGCTAGGATGCGTGCTAAAAAGATTGCTTTCTGAAAGCGTGTTCTTCTAGTTTTGATGATAATAAGGATGAAGATCTAAAAGTGATTGATGTGTCTCCTATTAAATCTTTGTTTTGCAATATGAATCTTGATAATGATGGGACTGGAGATGAGTCAACTTTAGTTAAAAGGCGTCCCAATGATTCGGAGTTTTTAGATCTTGATGCAAAAATTGATAAAAGTGGGATTGGAGAGGTCGAAACTTTACATAGCAATGAACCCACTATTTTGGATTTCAAGGAATTTAATTATGATAATTGCTCTTTGATAGATTGTATTTCCTTGTTGCAATCCGTGCTAAATTCTCCGCATGCTTATAATCAAAATAAAGCTTTTACTAAACATATCTTTGATGCTTTAATGCAATCATATGAGGAAAAGCTTGAATCGGAAGTTTCTATCCCTAGAAAACTTTATGATGAGTGAGAACCAACTATTAAAATTAAAATTAAAGATCATGAATGCTATGCTTTATGTGATTTGGGTGCTAGCATTTCCATGATTCCAAAAACTTTGTGTGATGTGTTAGGTTTTCATGAATTTGATGATTGTTCTTTAAATTTGCATCTTGCGGATTCCACTATTAAGAAACCTATGGGAAGAATTAATGATGTTCTTATTTTTGCAAAGAGGAATTTTGTGCCCGTAGATTTCATTGTTCTTGATATTGATTGCAATCCTACATGTCCCATTATTCTTGGTAGACCTCTCCTTAGAACGATTGGTGCAATTATTGATATGAAAGAAGGAAACATTAGATTCCAATTTCCGTTAAGGAAAGGCATGGAACACTTTACTAGAAAGAAAATTAAATTACCTTATGAATTTATTATGAGAGCCACTTATGGATAGCATACCAATGATGATAATACATAGATCTATTCTTGCTTTTATGCCTAGCTAGGGGCGTTAAACGATAGCGCTTGTTGGGAGGCAACCCAATTTTATTTTTGTTTATTGCTTTTTGATTCTGTTTAGTAATAAATAATTCATCTAGCCTCTGTTTAGATGTGGTTTTTGAAGGAAATATGCCCTAGAGGCAATAATAAAGTTATTATTTACTTCCTTATATCATGATAAATGTTTATTACTCATGCTAGAATTGTATTAACCGGAAACATAATACATGTGTGAATACATAGACAAACAGAGTGTCACTAGTATGCCTCTACTTGACTAGCTCATTGATCAATGATGGTTAAGTTTCCTAACCATTGACATGGGTTGTCATTTGATTAACGGGATCACACCATTAGGAGAATGATGTGATTGACTTGACCCATTCCGTTAGCTTAGCACCCGATCGTTTAGTATGTTGCTATTGCTTTCTTCATGACTTATACATGTTCCTATGACTATGATATTATGCAACTCCCGTTTACTGGAGGAACACTTTGTGTGCTACCAAACGTCACAACGTAACTAGGTGATTATAAAGGTGCTCTACAGGTGTCTCCGAAGGTACTTGTTGGCTTGGTGTATTTAGATATTAGGATTTGTCACTCCGATTGTCAGAGAGGTATCTCTGGGCCCTCTCAGTAATGCACATCACTTAAGCCTTGCAAGCATTGCAAGTTTGCAACTAATGAGTTAGTTGCGGGATGATGTATTATGGAATGAGTAAAGAGACTTGCCGGTAACGAGATTGAACTAGGTATTGAGATACCGACGATCGAATCTCGGGCAAGTAACATACCGATGACAAAGGGAACAACGTATGTTGTTATGCGGTTTGACCGATAAAGATCTTCATAGAATATGTGGGAGCCAATATGAACATCCAGGTTCCGCTATTGGTTATTGACCAGAGACATGTCTCGGTCATGTCTACATAGTTCTCGAACCCGTAGGGTCCGCACGCTTAACGTTTCGATGACAGTTATATTATGAGTTTATATGTTTTGATGTATCGAAGGTTGTTTGGAGTCCCGGATGTGATCACGGACATGACGAGGAGTCTCGAAATGGTCGAGACATGAATATTGATATATTGGAAGCCTATGTTTGGATATCGGAAGTGTTCCGGCTGAAATAGGGATTTTACCGGAGTACCGGGAGGTTACTGGAACCCCCCGGGGACTTAATGGGCCTTAGTGGGTCTTGGTGGAAAAAGAGGAGAGGCAGCCAGGGCATGGGCCGCGCCCCCTCCCCCTAGTCCGAATAGGACAAGGAGAGGGGGGCGCTGCCCCCCTTCCTTCTTCTCCTCCACCTCTTTCCCCTCTCTCTCCTAGTCCAACAAGGAAAAGGGGGGAGTCCTACTCCCGGTAGGAGTAGGACTCCTCCTGGCGCGCCCCTCTCTAGGCCGGCCGCACCCCCCTTGCTCCTTTATATACAGGGGCAAGGGGCACCCCATAGACACAACAATTGATTGTTTGATCTTTTAGCCGTGTGCGGTGCCCCCCTCCACCATAGTCTAACTTGATAATACTGTAGCGATGCTTAGGCGAAGCCCTGCGTCGGTAGAACATCATCATCGTCACCACGCCGTCGTGCTGACGAAACTCTCCCTCAACACTCGGATGGATCAGAGTTCGAGGGACGTCATCGGGCAGAACGTGTGCTGAACTCGGAGGTGCCGTACGTTCGGTACTTGATCGGTCGGATCGTGAAGACGTACGATTACATCAACCGCGTTGTGATAACGCTTCCGCTTTCGGTCTACGACGGTACATAGAAAACAGTCTCCCCTCTCGTTTCTATGCATCACCGTGATCTTGCGTGCGCGTAGGAAATTTTTGAAATTACTACGTTCCCCAACAGTGGCATCCGAGCCAGGTTTTATGCGTAGATGTCATATGCACGAGTAGAACACAAGTGAGTTGTGGTCGATATAAGTCATACTGCTTACCAACATGTCATACTTTGGTTCGGCGGTATTGTTGGATGAAGCGGCCCGGACCGACATTACGCGTACGCTTACGCGAGACTGGTTCTACCGACGTGCTTTGCACACAGGTGGCTGGCGGGTGTCAGTTTCTCCAACTTTAGTTGAACCTAGTGTGGCTACGCCCCGTCCTTTCGAAGGTTAAAACAACACCAACTTGACAAACTATCGTTGTGGTTTTGATGCGTAGGTAAGAACGGTTCTTGCTAAGCCCGTAGCAGCCACATAAAATTTGCAACAACAAAGTAGAGGACGTCTAACTTGTTTTTGCAGGGCATGTTGTGATGTGATATGGTCAAGACATGATGCTAAATTTTATTGTATGAGATGATCATGTTTTGTAACCGAGTTATCGGCAACTGGCAGGAGCCATATGGTTGTCGCTTTATTGTATGCAATGCAATCGCCCTGTAATGCTTTACTTTATCACTAAGCGGTAGCGATAGTCGTGGAAGCATAAGATTGGCGAGACGACAATGATGCTACGATGGAGATCAAGGTGTCGCGCCAGTGACGATGGTGATCATGATGGTGCTTCGGAGATGGAGATCACAAGCACAAGATGATGATGGCCATATCATATCACTTATATTGATTGCATGTGATGTTTATCTTTTATGCATCTTATCTTGCTTTGATTGACGGCAGCATTATAAGATGACCCCTCACTCAATTATGAAAGTATAAGTGTTCTCTCTGAGTATGCACCGTTGCGAAAGTTCTTTGTGCTGAGACACCACGTGATGATCGGGTGTGATATGCTCTACGTTCAAATACAACGGGTGCAAAACAGTTGCACACGCGGAGTACTCAGGTTAAACTTGACGAGCCTAGCATATAACAGATATGGCCTCGGAACACGGAGACCGAAAGGTCGAGCGTGAATCATATAGTAGATATGATCAACATAGTGATGTTCACCGTTGATACTACTCCATCTCATGTGACGATCAGACATGGTTTAGTTGATATGGATCACGTATTCACTTAGAGGATTAGAGGGATGTCTATCTAAGTGGGAGTTCTTAAATAATATGATTAAGTGAACTTAAATTTATCATGAACTTAGTACCTGATAGTATCTTGCTTGTCTATGTTGATTGTAGATAGATGGCCCGTGCTGTTGTTCCGTTGAATTTTAATGCGTTCCTTGAGAAAGCAAAGTTGAAAGATGATGGTAGCAATTACACGGACTGGGTCCGTAACTTGAGGATTATCCTCATTGCTGCACAGAAGAATTACGTCCTGGAAGCACCGCTAGGTGTACCACCTACACCAGCAACTGCAGACATTGTGAATGCCTGGCAGACATGTGTTGATGGCTACTCGATAGTTCAGTGTGCCATGCTTTACGGCTTAGAACCGGGACTTAAACAACGTTTTAAACACCATGGAGCATATGAGATGTTCCAGGAATTGAAGTTAATATTTCAAAAGAATGCCCGGATTGAGAGATATGAAGTCTCCAATAAGTTCTACAGCTGCAAGGTGGAGGAGAATAGTTCTGTCAGTGAGCATATACTCAAGATGTCTGGGTACTGCAATCACTTGATTCAACTGTGAGTTAATCTTCTGGATGATAGCGTCATTGACAGAATTCTCCAATCACTGCCACCAAGCTACAAGAGCTTTGTGATGAACTATAATATGCAAGGGATGGATAAGACAATTCCCGAGCTCTTCGCAATGCTAAAGGCAGCGGAGGTAGAAATCAAGAAAGAGCATCAAGTGTTGATGGTCAATAAAGACCACCAGTTTCAAGAAAAGGGGCAAAGGGAATAAGAAGGGGAACTTCAAGAAGAACAGCAAGCAAGTTGCTGCTCAGGAGAAGAAACCCAAGTCTGGACCTAAGCCTGAGACTGAGTGCTTCTACTGCAAGCAGACTGGTCACTCGAAGCGGAACTACCCCAAGTATTTGGCGGATAAGAAGGATGGCAAGGTGAACAAAGGTATATGTGATATACATGTTATTGATGTATACCTTAATAATGCTCGCAGTAGCACCTGGGTATTTGATACTGGTTCTGTTGCTAATATTTGCAACTCGAAACACGGGCTACGGATTAAGCGAAGATTGGCTAAGGACGAGGTGACGATGCGTGTGGGAAATGGTTCCAAAGTCGATGTGATCGCGGTCGGCACGCTACCTCTACATCTACCTTCAGGATTAGTATTAGACCTAAATAATTGTTATTTAGTGCCAGTGCTGAGCATGAACATTATATCTAGATCTTGTTTGATGTGAGACGGTTATTAATTTAAATCAAAGAATAATGGTTGTTCTATTTATATGAGTAATATCTTTTATGGTCATGCACCCTTGAAGAATGGTCTATTTTTTTGCTAAATCTCGATAGTGGTGATACACATATTCATAATATTGAAACCAAAAGATGCAGAGTTGATAATGATAGTGCAACTTATTTGTGGCACTGCCGTTTAGGTCATATCGGAGTAAAGCGCATGAAGAAACTCCATACTGATGGACTTTTGGAACCACTTGATTATGAATCACTTGGTACTTGTGAACCGTGCCTCATGGGCAAGATGACTAAAATGCCGTTCTCCGGAACTATGGAGAGAGCAACAGATTTGTTGGAGATCATACATACAGATGTATGTGGTCCGATGAATGTTGAGGCTCGTGGCGGATATCGTTATTTTCTCACCTTCACAGATGATTTAAGCAGATATGGGAATATCTCTTAATGAAACATAAGTCTAAAACATCTGAAAACTTCAAAGAATTTCAGAGTGAAGTTGAAAATCATCATAACAAGAAAATAAAGTTTCTACGATCTGATCATGGAGGAGAATATTTGAGTTATGAGTTTGGTCTTCATTTGAAACAATGCGGAATAGTTTCGCAACTCACGCCACCCGGAACACCACAACGTAATGGTGTGTCCGAACGTCGTAATCATACTTTACTAGATATGGTGCGATCTATGATGTCTCTTACTGATTTACCGCTATCGTTTTGGGGTTATGCTTTAGAGACGGCCGCATTCACCTTCAATAGGGCACCATCAAAATCCGTTGAGACGACGCCTTATGAACTGTGGTTTGGTAAGAAACCAAAGTTGTCGTTTCTGAAAGTTTGGGGCTGCGATGCTTATGTGAAAAAGCTTCAACCTGATAAGCTCGAACCCAAATCGGAGAAATGTGTCTTTATAGGATACCCAAAGGAGACTGTTGGGTACACCTTCTATCACAGATCCGAAGGCAAGACTTTTGTTGCTAAATTCAGAGTTTTTCTAGGGAAGGAGTTTCTCTCGAAAGAAGTGAGTGGGAGGAAAGTAGAACTTGATGAGGTAACTGTACCTGCTCCCTTATTGGAAAGTAGTTCATCACAGAAACCGGTTTCTGTGACACCTACACCAATTAGTGAGGAAGTTAATGATGATGATCATGAAACTTCACATCAAGTTGTTACTGAACCTCGTAGGTCAAACAGAGTAAGATCCGCGCCAGAGTGGTACTGTAATCCTGTTCTGAAAGTTATGTTACTAGACCATGACGAACCTACGAACTATGAAGAAGCGATGGTGAGCCTAGATTCCGCAAAAATGGCTTGAAGCCATGAAATATGAGATGGGATCCATGTATGAGAACAAAGTGTGGACTTTGGTTGACTTGCCCGTTGATCGGCAAGCAATTGAGAATAAATGGATCTTCAAGAAGGAGATTGACGCTGACGGTAATGTTACTGTCTATAAAGCTCGACTTGTTGCAAAAGGTTTTCGACAAGTTCAAGGGATTGACTACGATGAGACCTTCTCACCCGTAGCGATGCTTAAGTCTGTCTGAATCATGTTAGCAATTGCCGCATTTTATGATTATGAAATTTGGAAAATGGATGTCAAAACTGCATTCCTGAATGGATTTTTGGAAGAAGAGTTATATATGATGCAACCAGAAGGTTTTGTCGATCCAAAGGGAGCTAACAAAGTGTGCAAGCTCCAGCGATCCATTCATGGACTGGTGCAAGCCTCTCGGAGTTGGAATAAACACTTTGATAGTGTGATCAAAGCATTTGGTTTTATACAGACTTTTGAAGAAGCCTGTATTTACAAGAAAGTGAGTGGGAGCTGTGTAGCATTTCTAATATTATATGTGGATGACATATTGTTGATTGGAAATGATATAGAATTTCTGGATAGCATAAAGGGATACTTGAATAAGAGTTTTTCAATGAAAGACCTCGGTGAAGCTGCTTACATATTGGGCATCAAGATCTATAGAGATAGATCAAGACGCTTAATTGGACTTTCACAAACCACACACCTTGACAAAGTTTTGAATATGTTCAAAATGGATCAAGCAAAGAAAGGGTTCTTGCCTGTGTTACAAGGTGTGAAATTGAGTAAGACTCAATGCCCGACCACTGCAGAAGATAGAGAGAAAATGAAAGACGTTCCCTATGCTTCAGCCATAGGCTCTATCATGTATGCAATGCTGTGTACCAGACCTGATGTGTGCCTTCCTATAAGTCTAGCAGGGAGGTACCAAAGTAATCCAGGAGTGGATCACTGGACAGCGGTCAAGAACATCCTGAAATACCTGAAAAGGACTAAGGATATGTTTCTCATTTATGGAGGTGACAAAGAGCTCATCGTAAATGGTTACGTTGATGCAAGCTTTGAGACTGATCCGGACGATTCTAAATCGCAAACCGGATACGTGTTTACATTGAACGGTGGAGCTGTCAGTTGGTGCAGTTCTAAACAAAGCGTTGTGGCGGGATCTACGTGTGAAGCGGAGTACATAGCTGCTTCGGAAGCAGCAAATGAAGGAGTCTGGATGAAGGAGTTCATATCCGATCTAGGTGTAATACCTAGTGCATCGGGTCCAATGGAAATCTTTTGTGACAATACTGGTGCAATTGCCTTGGTGAAGGAATCCAGATTTCACAAGAGAACCAAGCACATCAAGAGACGCTTCAATTCCATCCGGGATTTAGTCCAGGTGGGAGACATAGAAATTTGCAAGATACATACGGATGTGAATGTTGTAGACCCGTTGACTAAGCCTCTTCCACGAGAAAAACATGATCAGCACCAAGACTCCATGGGTGTTAGAATCATTACTGTGTAATCTAGATTATTGACTCTAGTGCAAGTGGGAGACTGAAGGAAATATGCCCTAGAGGCAATAATAAAGTTATTATTTATTTCCTTATATCATGACAAATGTTTATTATTCATGCTAGAATTGTATTAACCGAAAACATAATACATGTGTGAATACATAGACAAACAGAGTGTCACTAGTATGTCTCTACTTGACTAGCTCGTTGATCAAAGATGGTTAAGTTTCCTAACCATTGACATGGGTTGTCATTTGATGAACGGGATCACACCATTAGGAGAATGATGTGATTGACTTGACCCATTCCTTTAGCTTAGCACCCGCTCATTTAGTATGTTGCTATTGCTTTCTTCATGACTTATACATGTTCCTATGACAATGAGATTATGCAACTCCCGTTTATCGGAGGAACACTTTGTGTGCTACCAAATGACACAACGTAACTGGGTGATTATAAAGGTGCTCTACAGGTGTCTCCGAAGGTACTTGTTGGGTTGGCGTATTTCGAGATTAGGATTTGTCACTCCGATTGTCGGAGAGGTATCTGTGGGCCCTCTCGATAATGCACATCACTTAAGCCTTGCAAGCATTGCAACTAATGAGTTAGTTGCGGGATGATGTATTACGGAACTAGTAAATAGACTTGCCGGTAACGAGATTGAACTAGGTATTGAGATACCGACGATCGAATCTCGGGCAAGTAACATACCGATGACAAAGGGAACAACGTATGTTGTTATGCGGTCTGACCGATAAAGGTCTTTGTAGAATATGTGGGAGCCAATATGAACATCCAAGTTCCGCTATTGGTTATTGATCAGAGACATGTCTCGGTCATGTCTACATAGTTCTTGAACCCGTAGGGTCCGCACGCTTAACGTTTCGATGACAATTATATTATGAGTTTATATGTTTTGATGTACCGAAGGTTGTTTGGAGTCCCGGATGTGATCACGGACATGACGAGGAGTCTCGAAATGGTCGAGACATGAAGATTGATATATTGGAAGCCTATGTTTGGATATCGGAAGTGTTCCGGGTGAAATCGGGATTTTACCGGAGTACGGGGAGGTTACCGGAACCCCTCGGGGACTTAATGGGCCTTAGTGGGCCTTGGTGGAAAAAGAGGAGAGGCGGCCAGGGCATGGGCCGCGCCCGCTCCCCCCTAGTCCGAATAGGACAAGGAGAGGGGGGCGGCGCCCCCCTTCCTTCTTCTCCTCCACCTCTTTCCCCTCTCTCTCCTAGTCCAACAAGGAAAAGGGGGGGAGTCCTACTCCCGGTAGGAGTAGGACTCCTCCTGGCGCGCCCCTCTCTAGGCCGGCCGCACCCCCCTTGCTCCTTTATATACAGGGGCAAGGGGGCACCCCATAGACACAACAATTGATCGTTTGATGTTTTAGCGGTGTGCGGTGCCCCCCTCCACCATAGTCTACCTCGATAATACTGTAGCGGTGCTTAGGCGAAGCCCTGCGTCGGTAGAACATCATCATCGTCACCACGCCGTCGTGCTGACGAAACTCTCCCTCAACACTCGGCTAGATCGGAGTTCGAGGGACGTCATCGGGCATAACGTGTGCTGAACTCGGAGGTGTCGTACGTTCGGTACTTGATCGGTCGGATCGTGAAGACGTACGACTACATCAACCGCGTTGTGCTAACGCTTCCGCTTTCGGTCTACGAGGGTACGTAGAAAACACTCTCCCCTCTCGTTGCTATGCATCACCATGATCTTGCATGTGCGTAGGAAATTTTTGAAATTACTACGTTCCCCAACAGTTTTATGCTTTTAATTAGTGTTTGTGCCAAGTAGAACCTTTGAGAAGACTTGGGGGAAGTTTTAGTAATCTTGCTGTAAAAAACAGAAACTTTAGCGCTCACGATATTTGCTGCCATCCTTTACCGGAGAGTGCGATTAAGTTGATTCTTTTTTCAGATGATTAATAGATAAATTCCTCACGTCCAAAAATTTATGTTACAATTTTTGGGTTACAGAAGTATTCTAAACCTACAGATTACTACAGACTGTTCTGTTTTTGACAGATTCTGTTTTTCGTGTGTTGTTTGCTTATTTTGATGAATCTATGGCCAGTATCGGAGGTTATGGACCATAGAGAAGTTGGAACATAGTAGGTTTAACACCAAAAAAAATAAAGAATGAGTTCATTATAGTACCTTAAGTGGTGGTTTGTTTTCTTATACTAACGGAGCTGATGAGATTTTTTATTTAAGTTTTGTGTTGTGAAGTTTTCAAGTTTTGGGTAAAGATTTGATGGATTATGGAATAAGGAGTGGCAAGAGCCTAAGATTGGGGATGCCCAAGGCACCCCAAGGTAAAATTCAAGGACAACCAAAAGCCTAATCTTGGGGATGCCCCGGAAGGCATCCCCTCTTTCATCTTCTTTTATCGGTAACTTTACTTGAGGCTATATTTTTTTCACCACATGATATGTGTTTTGCTTGGAGCGTCTTGTATGAGTTGAGTCTTTGCTTTTTATTTTAACACAATCATCCTTGCTGTACACACATTTTGGGAGAGACACACATGAATTTGAATTTATTAGAATACTCTATGTGCTTCACTTATATCTTTTGAGCTAGATAATTTTGCTCTAGTGCTTCACTTATATCTTTTAGAGCACGGTGGTGGTTTTATTTTATAGGAATTATTGATCTCTCATGCTTCACTTATATTATTTTGAGAGTCCTTTAGAACAGCATGGTAATTTGCTTTGGTTACGAAATTAGTCCTAATATGATAGGCATCCAAGATGGGTATAATAAAAACTATCATAGAAAGTGCATTGAATACTATGAGAAGTTGGATGCTTGATAATTGTTTTGAGATATAAAGGTGGTGATATTAGAGTGCGCTAGTTGATTAATTATGAATTTGAGAAATACTTGTGTTGAAGTTTGCAAGTCCCGTAGCATGCACGTATGGTAACCGTTGTGTAACAAATTTGAAACATGAGGTGTTCTTTGATTGTCTTCCTTATAAGTGGCGGTCGGGGGCGAGCGATGGTCTTTTCCTACCAATCTATCCCCCTAGGAGCATGCGCATAGTGCTTGGTTTTTGATGACTTGTAGATTTTTGCAATAAGTATGTGAGTTCTTTATGACTAATGTTGAGTCCATGGATTATACGCACTTTCACCCTTCCATCATTGCTAGCCTCTTCGGTACCGTTCATTGCCCTTTCTCACCTTGAGAGTTGGTGAAAACTTCGCCGGTGCATCCAAACCCCGTGACATGATATGCTCTGTCACACATAAATCTCCTTATATCTTCCTCAAAACAGCCACCATACCTACCTATTATGGCATTTTCATAGCCATTCTGAGATATTGCCATGCAACTTTCCACCATTTCATTTATGAGACGCTTCATCATTGTCATATTTCTTTGCATGATCATGTAGTTGACATCGTATTTGTGGCAAATCCACCATGCATAATTTATCATACATGTCACTCTTGATTCATTGCACTTCTCGGTACACCGCCGGAGGCATTCATATAGAGTCATATTTTGTTCTAGTATTGAGTTGTAATCATTGAGTTGTAAATAAGCAGAAGTGTGATGATCATCATTAATAGAGCATTGTCCCAGATAAAAAAGAAAAGAAAAAAAGAAAGGCCAAGTAAAAAAGGAAAGGCCAAAAAAAAAGAAATAAAAGGGGCAATGCTACTATCCTTTTTTCCACACTTGTGCTTCAAAGTAGCACCATGATCTTTATGATAGAGAGTCTCTTTGTTTTGTCACTTTCATATACTAGTGGGAAAATTTCATTATAGAACTTGGCTTGTATATTCCAACAATGGGCTTCCTCAAATGCCCTAGGTCTTCGTGAGCAAGCAAGTTGGATGCACACCCACTTAGTTTCTTTTGTTGAGCTTTCATACATTTATAACTCTAGTGCATCTGTTGCATGGGAATCCCTACTCCTTGCATTGACATCAATTGATGGGCATCTCCCTAGCCCGTTGATTAGCCTCGTCAATGTGAGGCTTTCTCCTTTTTTTTGTCTTCTCCACATAACCCCTAGCATTATTCTATTCCACCCATAGTGCTATATCCATGGCTCATGCTCATGTATTGCGTGAAAGTTGAAAAAAGTTTGAGATTACTAAAGTATCAAACAATTGCTTGGCTTGTCATCGGGGTTGTGCATGATGAGAGCATTCTTGTGTGACGAAAATGGAGCATGACCAAACTATATGATTTTGTAGGGATGAAATTTCTTTTGCCATGTTATTTTGAGAAGACATGATTGCTTAGTTAGTATGCTTGAAGTATTATTGTTTTTATGTCAATATTAAACTTTTATCTTGAATCTCTTGGATCTGAACATTCATGCCACAATAAAGAAAATTACATTGAGAATTATGCTAGGTAGCATTCCACATCAAAAATTCTGTTTTTATCATTTACCTACTCGAGGACGAGCAGGAATTAAGCTTGGGGATGCTTGATACGTCTCCAACGTATCTATAATTTTTGATTGTTCCATGATATTATATTATTTGTTTTGGATGTTAATGGGTTTATTTATACACTTTTATATTATTTTGGGACTAACCTACTAACCCAAGGCCCAGTGCAAATTGTTGTTTTTTTTTGCCTATTTCAGTGTTTCGCACAAAAGGAATATCAAACGGAATAAAACCTTCGGGAGAGTTATTTTTGGAACGAACGTGATCCAGGGGACTTGGAGTGGACGTCAAGCAACCAACGAGGAAGCCACGAGGCAGGGGGCGCGCCTACCCCCCTGGGCACGCCCTCCACCCTCGTGGCTCCACCGACCTACTTCTTCCTCCTATATATGTCTACATACCCCGAAAACATCCAGGAGAACCACGAAACCCTATTTCCACTGCCGCAACCTTCTGTACCCAAGAGATCCCATCTTGGGGCCTTTTCCGGAGCTCCGCCGGAGGGGGCATCGATCATGGAGGGCTTCTACATGAACACCATAGCCTCTCCGATGATGTGTGAGTAGTTTACCTCAGACCTTCAGGTCCATAGTTATTAGTTAGATGGCTTCATCTCTCTCTCTGGATCTCAATACAATGTTCTCCTCGATCTTCTTGGAGATCTATTTGATGTAACTATTTTTGCGGTGTGTTTGTCAAGATCCAATGAATTGTGGGTTTATGATTAAGTTTATCTATGAACAATATTTGATTCTTCTCTGAATTCTTTTATGTATGATTGGTTATCTTTGCAAGTCTCTTCAAATTATCAGTTTGGTTTGGCCTACTAGATTGATCTTTGTTGCAATAGGGGAAGTGCTTAGCTTTGGGTTCAATCTTGCGGTGTCATTTCTCAGTGATAACAGGGCAACAAGGCACGTATTGTATTGTTGCCATCGAGGATAAAAAGATGGGGTTTATATCATATTGCTTGATTTTATCCCTCTACATCATGTCATCTTGCCTAATGCATTACTATGTTCTTATGAACTTAATACTCTAGATGCATGCTGGATAGCGGTCGATGTGTGGAGTAATAGTAGTAGATGCAGAATCATTTCGGTCTACTTGTCGTGGATGTGATGCCTATATACATGATCATGCCTAGATATTCTCATAATTATTCACTTTTCTATCAATTGCTCGACAGTAATTTGTTCACCCACCGTAATACTTATGCTATCCTAAGAGAAGCCACTAGTGAAACCTATGGCCCCCGAGTCTATCTTTTATCATATAAGTTTCCAATCTATTTTATTTTACAATCCTTGCTTTCAATCTATATCATAAAAATACGAAAAATATTTATCTTATTATTATTATCTCTATCAGATCTCACTCTCGTAAGTGACCGTGAAGGGATTGACAACCCCTTTATCGCGTTGGTTGCGAGGTTCTTATTTGTTTGTGTGGGTATGAGGGACTTGCATGTAGTCTCCTACTGGATTGATACCTTGGTTCTCAAAAACTGAGGGAAATACTTACGCTACTTTGCTGCATCACCCTTTCCTCTTCAAGGGAAAACCAATGCAGTGCTCAAGAGGTAGCAGTCTCCGCTGCCGCAACATTCCACCCCCGGCCACCCCGTGGCCATCGTTGGACGGGTCGCAGTGCGAGCATTCCAACGAATCCAACCGTGCCTGCAGCCGACGCCTAAATCTGTCGGCTGACAATCTCCAGCGTGTCATGTTTACGCCGGTGGCTTAACCCTTGATGTGCCGACATGGCACTGTCATTAGTGGCTAATAATGCCCCTAATTAACCCTTGTATCCATGGACATGTAGGTCCCACTGCCTAATTAACTTAGGTTTATTTTTCTCTTTAGCTTAGCACTAATCACGATGGCCCCACCGGTCAGTTTGACTTTGGTCTAGTCAGCACTTGACTAGACCCACTAGTCAGTGTCTGACTGGGTGTAATTCCGGGCGCACTTAGCAATTTAGCTATTTAATAATTCGAATTAATAATAATTCCATAAAATCTATAAGTCAGATAAAAATAACTTATATATGAGAGTTGATGAGAAAAAAAATGACAAATCTGAATATGTCATCCACATACCTGTCAGACCCTTCTAACATAATGAACCTGGAAATTTTGGTTTACAGATCTGAAAATAATATGATAAAAATAGACCGGGGGCCTTAGTTTTCACTAGAGGCTTCTCTCTTGAAAGAAAGCGTACGGTGGGTAAAAAAATTACTGTTGAGCAATTGGTAGAAAAGCACATAGTTATGACGATATCTAAGGCAATGATCATGAATATAGGCATCACGTCCATGACAAGTAGACCGACTCCTGCCTGCATCTACTACTATTACTCCACACATCGAACGCTATCCAGCATGCATCTAGTGTATTAAGTTAACAAGAACGGGGTAACGCGTTAGGCAAGATGACATGGTGTAGAGGGATAGATCCAATCAATATTGTAAAACCCCCCTCCTTTTATCCTCAATGACAACAGTGCAAATACGTGCCTCACTACCCCTTATGTTCTGGGTGAGGACACCGCAAGATTAAACCCAAGACAAAGCACCTCTCCCATTGCAAGATAGATCAATCCAGTTGGCCAAACCAAAGCAATAGAACGGAGAGAAATACAAATCTATCTTAATCATGCATAAAAGAGTTTGGAGAAGACTCAAATAATATTCATATAATCTGATCGTAAATCCACAATTCATCATATCTCAACAAACGCACCACAAAAGAAGATTAAATCGAATAGAACCCAAGAACATTGAGGAGAACATTGTATTGATGATCAAATAGAGAGAAGAAGGTATTTAGCTACTAGATATGGACCCGTAGGTCTGTGGTAAACTACCCACACATCATCGAAAGGGTGGCAAGGTTGATGTAGAAGCCCTCCGTGATCGAATCCCCCTCTGGCAGAGTACCGAAAAAGGCCCTGTCGGTGTCAAAACTGGCGGATCTTGGGTAGGGGGTCCCGAACTGTGCATCTAAGGCTGATGGTAACAGGAGGCAGGGGACACGATGTTTTACCCAGGTTCGGGCCCTCTTGATGGAGGTAAAACTCTACGTCCTGCTCGATTAATATTGATGATATGGGTAGTACAAGAGTAGATCTACCACGAGATCAGAGAGGCTAAACCCTAGAAGCTAGCCTATGGTATGATTGTATGTATATATAATCTATCGACTAGCCTGGCCCTGGTTTATATAATGCACCAGAGGCCTAGGATAACAAGAGTCCTAGCCGAATACGCCGGTGGGGGAGGAGTCCTTGTCTTGATCACCAAGTCTTGTGGAATCTTCCTTGTATGCGGCAGCTGTCAGGACTGGCCCAGGAGTATGCGGCCATGGGGGTCCTCAGCCCAATCCAACTGATCGGGAGACGACGTAATGAGTACCCCCTAGTCTAGGACACCGTCAGTAGCCCCCCGAACCGGTCTTCAAGTTAGGGACGCTCCTCGATTCTTCTGAACTGCTCTTCATCTTCGGTCGTCGGTCTTGAAAACTGGTTCAACAAATCTTCTCATCTTCGATCTTGAGGATCACCGAAATGCATTCGACAAGTTTATACGTTGGGTATCCAAGGCGCCCCTTTAAGTTTCTGGCCTTTATCAATGCCTTGTTATTTTCATGCCACACCTCGGGTTTGAAGTTGTTCCCGGGCGGCAGCGTCCTCTTGCGTCCGAGCTCCAACGCCGGACTGCATTCGAGGTATCTTTTGCAGCCGAGCACCAACGCCAGACCGCTTCCCAGCTCTAGCGCCGGAATGTATCCGAGCTCCAACGCCGGACTATGTATCCGAGCTCCAACGCCGGACTGTATCCAAGCTCCAACGCCGTACTATATCCGAGGTGTCGTAAATCACCTTGGTTCAAAGAAGTTTGAAGGAGTTTAGCCGAGCTTAATGCCGGAAATGCCCTCTATGGAGCGAGCCACTAGCGCCCGAGCTTTATGCCGGACTGCTTCCGAGGTGGTGCACCACCCCGAATGTGGGCCGATTTTTGTGAATATTTTTTATTGGTGCAATTTGTTCTCTGCCGAGATATATAGCCAGTAGCCCTCAAGGTGTGTATCGGTCTAAAACCCGAGATGCACCTGAAGGATGACGTAAGACCGCTGATCCCAGTAGCTGCTGAGACTCAGGTTGATTTGCAAAATCGGCCTGAGGATCAAGTCCTAGCTCGGCAGAATACTTCAGGACACAAAAAGCGGTGTGCTCAGTCCTCGAGACTCGGGTTGGGTGCGGCCGACCAACTTGAGGATCAAAATCTCCTCGGCAACTGTATTGCACTTAAATTTTTCTACATTGAACAGGCAATGCAGTAGCCCCCGAGACACTGGTCGGGTGGCAACACCAGATCAGGGGATCGATGTGCCCCTTTAATGTTTTTAAATAATAAGCCCGAAGCCCATTAGCCCCCAAGCCTTAATGCGGGCACGGGTGGCCGAATTAAGGATCAATATCCATAGTAAAATCACAAATTATGTGTAATGACTCTATGTATCCAAGTACTTTATGTCATTAATGCTCGGATCCGCATTGTACAAAACTTTGTTGACCGACCAGTAGGCGGGGAGTGTTTGCCTTACTTTATAAAGCCTTTATGAGGGCAAAGATTTACGACAAACAAGGCAATCTGGCCATACGGTTTTATAAACAAAGGTACGCGGAGAGATATGTTATATTACTTGTTTAACATAAGAAATGTCTTCCAAAGAAAATAGTCCCGCTATCGGTTCCTTTCTTTGGGTTGTCATGCTAAGCATGATCATGAAACCTCAGCTATAATGTAAGAGCAAAATATCGAGGATTTAGTTTGGGAGGCCAGGTAATAGGCCCCGGTAGTGTTCGGCGACAGTCGAGGTCAAGCCGTAAACATTTCGGCCATTGTTATTAATGGCCCGTCATTTAACAGCGTCATCGGATCGCTAACCACTTTACGCTTATTGTGACAGTCAGTTTTCGGCTTTCTCCACTGAGGTGCTTAACCATGTGAGCTGGAAGCACAATCGCAGTGGTTCTCCCTTTGCACACCTAGCCGAACAAAGCGGAACATAGGATGCAAGAGCAGGAGTTGGGCAACCCAACTATTGACCGAAGACACAATTCGAAACCGATGCATATATAGCAATATCCGAGAATGTTTTTGCCGAATCTCTAAAGGTGTCCGGCGTTGCACTGCGAGACTTGTGCTGAAAACACACAAATAGTTTAAAAGTGCCACAAGCTTGGAAAGCAAAAAAAAACGTCAGTAAAAACTTGACGTCCGAACAAGATCAAGTGTTCGGTGCCAATCCGAAAATTGGCCTTAGAAAAAAAAGTGCTTCTGTCGTGCTTTAACATGACACGTCCTATCTCAAGACTTCAAGCGGGTCAGGCTACGGCTTCAACCTCCTATCCCGAGGGCGGAGTACTTCTCATTAGGCCAGTTTAGCAAACTAAACTCTAGCGGCTTTGAGAGAGAAATTAGGCTCCCCAGCTAGTGACCACACGCTCGTGTCGAAAAAAGGAGTGATAGATAATAATAATAATAATAATAATAATTAAACTTTGCAACGACTAAGACGAAGAACACTTATCATAAAACGGCTCATATAAATTTAAGAGCCCCCAAGTGACTTGGGTAAAAGAATGATTGCACGTACCAAAGTACTTATATCATATCTATGTTCAACCGAACTTTAAACGCGTCTTAACTGACTGTCGGCTTCTCCCTCTTTGATCAAGGACCGAAAAGTGTTATGTACTCCATCTGTCGAGAATATCGACGGTGTTTCCAATAACTAGGCAATCAGGCCATAAGGCTGTAACAGACAAAGCACGCTCAGGGAACTTATGCTATATTACTGCGAAGTGTAAGAAGCATCTTCGAAGAAAATAGTACCCCCACCGATACCTTTCTTCGGTGCTCATTGTTATTATGAGACTTGTGCAATAGATTTTTTGTACTCATGAGTTCCGTTGTGTGCCGACCATCATTGAAAACTATAAGAGTGCTAGCTTTCGGCTTCACCCAGTCTGAGGTCCGGCTCGGATGACCCGATCGTGACAATTGCGGAGGTGCTCCCTTTACTCCCTAGCCAAACAATCGGGAACGTAGGGGTAAACACAGGAGCAAGGCAACCCAGCTTGCAAATCGCTTAAGTCAATATGGTACATATTGTGGCGTAATACACGAACAAGGAACGAAGCCGTACAAGTATAATCATATGCAAGAGGAAAAGCTTCATGAAGGAAGCCCCCAAATGAATTGGGTATTTGAATTTATGCGTCACAAACAAAGTTTGGACAAGGAAATTTTTTACAAGCAACTTTTTTCCAAAAAAGTATAATGCTTGGTCGAACCGAACACAAGTTAGAAATTAAAGCTTTGAGCATGAAAGCGACTTAGCTGGTTAATGTGTTCGGTATTGATGATGCGGTCCGAGCTTGATGCGGGAAAAGGTTCCATCCCCCAAGCCGGTCTCGAGGTGGCGGAGCGGAGAGCTCGACACGCCGAAGTGGTGACATAGCACGGTCAATGCAGACCGTCAGAGTGACGCCGAAGTCCCCAGATCATTTTCCTGTGCACAAAAAATAGTGTAAACCAAAGATAATAGTAATAATGATAATTAAGAAAAATCGTTGCATAATAAATAATTTATGCAAAGTGAGTAATAAAATAAATATGGCCTGGCGCCGAAGTCAATGTCGATGCAGGGCGTCGACGTGATGCGGTAGAGGCATGGCAAAGCCTGAATTCACAGGTCGGTCTGAGCTCCGGATGCGGCGTTCGCCAGACTATGTACGGAAACTGACCAAACCACCATGCGACTGTCGTTAATGCGGCCACCATTTGATAGACCTGTGTACATATGATGGACAAACCAGAGTAATAATTCCTTGGGAAAAATGAACCCAAACAAGCAAAAAATACTGGGATTAATAGCACCTGGTTTATTTGTTGTAGCAATCCGAAGGAAGGTGATTCCCAAAATTGGGACTCGATCCGCACACCCATTGCCTGATGGGCGATAAAACGACGGCATGGCAATGCTGGCAAAGTTTGGCTCGCCGAGGCAAAGCCCTCGGTCTAGCTAACGTGACGCAGCTGGCCGGCTAGTGACGCCGAAGTGTCCGGAGTAGGATGATGAAGAGATGGCGAAGCCCCCGGTCCAGCCGAGATGTCGAAGCCTCGATGTCAGCCGATGAATCGAAGTAGGTCGGCATGATGGACACCAGCTTGAAGAAGCAATAGTGCGGCCCTGCCGATGCAGGTCGTGACGTGGTCGATGCTGGCTTGATGAAGCGACCGTGCGGGGATGCCGGTATGCCCGCTCCATGTAATTCGTGGGGCGGCGATGTTGGTGATGATTTATCCTTCGCGATGCCGGACTCTTGTTCGGCTTGCCGAGATGATGATCCGAAGAAGTTGAACTCGGCTCAACAAAGTGACGAAGTGTCTAGCGCAGGTCGGCAGCCGTGGAGCAATATTGCCAGACTGGTTTGACACCAGCATGATGTTGAAGATCATGTTCAAAAGATCTTAAAGTTAGCGGGATGTGTTCGGAAACAAAACACAATACCCCATACAAAACTTCCTTCAAAAGGGATGTCCGAAATCCCGTTCATAAAAAAGACAAACTCAGTTCGGATTCGTTTTCGCGTAGAAAACAGATCCGAAAAGTGATGCACTAATCGGAAGGTTCCTGGAGTTTGGACAGTCGGATCGAGCTGAAAGTTTGAGAGGTGGTAGATATAGGAATTCTGCAGCTGATCAACGGTTGGATCTTCCAAAGAACGTCCGATCTAGAAGCTGGACACCACGCCCTAAACTCATCCAGATCCCCGTCCAGATTTGACAGGGCTCCGGTATATCGTGGATTGCCAGAGATTCCTCCATCAGAACTCGATGAAATTTTCCAGGGTTGTTATAGACTCAATTCCGCACAATTCCACCAAAGCGATCGTTAAAAGGAGACTTGAGGAGGCGGTGGCGGCGGACACAAGTTTGCTGTCCAGAAAAACAGCACGGTCGCCCGAGGGCAATGTTGACGTTGAGCCCCCCGGGCTCCCTGGATGATTCCTCCATGATCTTGATAGAGATCGGAGTTGATGTTTATAAAGGCCCTCATCCGAACATGACGATCAGAGGTAGGGCGCAGTCCTTGGTCAAACCAAGGTGACCAGTTGAGCTGGTGACGAAGATGCTGAAGTCGCAGTTGATCTGTAGGCGAGCCATCAACCTTTTGCCGAACACACAGCGGAACTCTCAATGAAAGCACCAATGTCGGTGTCAAAACCGGCGGATCTTGGGTAGGGGGTCCCGAACTGTGCGTCTAAGGCTGATGGTAACAGGAGGCAGGGGACACCATGTTTTACCCAGGTTCGGGCCCTCTTGATGGAGGTAAAACCCTACGTCCTGCTCGATTAATATTGATGATATGGGTAGTACAAGAGTAGATCTACCACGAGATCAGAGAGGCTAAACCCTAGAAGCTAGCCTATGGTATGATTGTATGTATATATAATCTATCGACTAGCCTGGCCCTGGTTTATATAATGCACCAGAGGCCTAGGATAACAAGAGTCCTAGCCAAATACGCCGGTGGGGGAGGAGTCCTTGTCTTGATCACCAAGTCTTGTGGAATCTTCCTTGTATGCGGCAACTGTCCGGACTGGCCCAGGAGTATATGGCCATGGGGGTCCTCGGCCCAATCCAACTGATCGGGAGACGACATGATGAGTACCCCCTAGTCTAGGACACCGTCAGGCCCCAAGATGGGATCTCACGAGGACAGAAGCTTGCGGTGGCAGAAAAGTATTTTTGGTGTGACCATTGGTAAATGGGAAATATTTGGGTATTTATGGAGCAAGGATTAGGGTTAGGAGAGCCTCGAGGGGCCCACAACCTTGGGGGGGCAGGCCCCCTCCCTAGGGCGCGCCTCCCGAGCTTGTGGCTCTCTCGTGGCCCTTCCGGCTCCTCATGAAGCTTCCTAGGTGTCTTCTGGTCCAAGAAAAATCATCAAATGTTTTGTTCCATTTGGATTGAGTTTGGTATTGATTTTCTCTAAAATACAAAAACAAAGAAAAACAACAGCTGGCATTGGGCACTAGGTTAATAGGTTAGTTCCAAAAAATAATATAAAATAAAATTATAATGCATATAAAGCATCGAAGATAGATAATATAATAACATGGAACAATAAAAAGTTATAGATACGTCAGAGACATATCGGGGTGAGTGATACGTGATACGACTCCATCGTATCTACTTTTCCAAACACTTTTGACCTTGTTTGGACTCTAACTTGCATGATTTGAATGGAACTAACCTGGACTGACGCTGTTTTCAGCAGAATTGCCATGGTGTTATTTTTGTGTAGAAATAAAAGTTTTCGGAATGACGTGAAACTTCACAGAGAATATTTTTGGAATATATAAAAAATACTGGTGAAAGAATCAACACCAGGGAGCCCACACACTGTCCACGAGGGTGGGGGCGCACCCCTATCTCTTAGGGCCACTGAGGCTCCACCTGTTGGAAATATGCCCTAGAGGCAATAATAAAAGCATTATTATTATATTTCCTTGTTCATGATAATTGTCTTTATTCATGCTATAATTGTGTTATCCGGAAATCGTAATACATGTGTGAATAACAGACACCAACATGTCCCTAGTAAGCCTCTAGTTGACTAGCTCGTTGATCAACAGATAGTCATGGTTTCTTGACTATGGACATTGGATGTCATTGATAACGAGATCACATCATGTGATGGACAAGACCCAATCCTAAACATAGCTTAAAGATCGTATAGTTCGTTTGCTAGAGTTTTCCAATGTCAAGTATCCTTTCCTTAGACCATGAGATCGTGTAACTCCCAGATACCGTAGGAGTGCTTTGGGTATACCAAACATCACAACGTAACTGGGTGACTATAAAGGTATACTACGGGTATCTCCGAAAGTGTCTGTTGGGTTGACACGGATCAAGACTGGGATTTGTCACTCCATATGACGGAGAGGTATCACTGGGCCCACTCGGTAATGCATCACCATTATGAGCTCAAAGTGACCAAGTGTCTGGTCACGGGATCATGCATTACGGTACGAGTAAAGTGACTTGCCGGTAACGAGATTGAACGAGGTATTGGGATACCGATGATCGAATCTCGGGCAAGTAACATACCGATTGACAAAGGGAATTGTATACGGGGTTGCTTGAATCCTCGACATCGTGGTTCATCCGATGAGATCATCGAGGAGCATGTGGGAGCCAACATGGGTATCCAGATCCCGCTGTTGGTTATTGACCAGAGAGTCGTCTCGGTCATGTCTGCATGTCTCCCGAACCCGTAGGGTCTACACACTTAAGGTTCGGTGACGCTAGGGTTGTAGGGATATGTGTATGCAGTAACCCGAATGTTGTTCAGAGTCCCGGATGAGATCCCGGACGTCACGAGGAGTTCCGGAATGGTCCGGAGGTAAAGAATTATATATAGGAAGTGCTATTTCGGCTATCGGGACAAGTTTCGGGGTTATCGGTATTGTACCGGGACCACCGAAAGGGTCCCGGGGGTCCACCGGGTGGGTCCACCTGCCCCGGGGGGCCACATGGGCTGTAGGGGGTGCGCCTTAGCCTACATGGGCCAAGGGCACCAGCCCCAAGAGGCCCATGGCCTAGGGTTCACAAAAGGGAAGAGTCCCACTAGTGGAAGGCACCTCCTAGGTGCCTTGGGGGGGGGGAGGGAAACCTCCCTTGGCCGCCGCCCCCCTAGGAGATTGGATCTCCTAGGGACGGTGCCCCCCCTTGGCCCTCCTATATATAGTGGGGGAAGGAGGGCTTTCATCCCACGCCTTTGGTTGCCTCCTTCTCCCTCTCCAACACCTCCTCCTCATCCATAGCGCTTGGCGAAGCCCTGCCGGAGTACTGCAGCTCCATCAACACCACGCTGTCATGTTGCTGCTGGTGCCATCTCCCTCAACCTCTCCTCTGACCTTGCTGGATCAAGAAGGAGGAGACGTGGCTGTTCCGTACGTGTGTTGAACGCGGAGGTGCCGTCCGTTCGGTGCTAGGATCTCCGGTGATTTGGATCACGTCGTGTTCGACTACCTCATCCCCGTTCTTTGAACGCTTCCGCTCGCGATCTACAAAGGTATGTAGATGCATCCGATCACTCGTTGCTAGATGAACTCATAGATGGATCTTGGTGAAACCGTAGGAAAATTTTTGTTTTCTGCAACGTTCCCCAACAGTGGCATCATGAGCTAGGTCTATGCGTAGTTCTTCTTGCGCGAGTAGAACACAATTTGTTGTGGGCGTAGATGTTGTAAACTTTCTTGCCGTTACTAGTCTTATCTTGCTTCAACGGTATTGTGGGATGAAGCGGCCCGGACCAACCTTACACGTACGCTTACGTGAGACCGGTTCCACCGACTAACATGCACAAGTTGCATAAGGTGGCTGGCAGGTGTCTGTCTCTCCTACTTTAGTTGGAGCGGATTCGATGAAAAGGGTCCTTATGAAGGGTAAATAGAAGTTGACAAATCACGTTGTGGCTTTCACGTAGGTAAGAAAACGTTCTTGCTAGAACCCTACTTCAGCCACATAAAACATGCAAACAACAATTAGAGGACGTCTAACTTGTTTTTGCAGCAAGTGCTTTGTGATATGATATGGCCAAAGTTGTGATGAATGATGAATGATCTATATGTGATGTATGAGATGTTCATACCATTGTAATAGGAATCACGACTTGCATGTCGATGAGTATGACAACCGACAGGAGCCATAGGAGTTGTCTTTATTTTGTATGACCTGCGTGTCATTGAGAAACGCCATGTAAATTACTTTACTGCTAAACGCGTTAGCCATAGTAGTAGAAGTAATAATTGGCGAGCAACTTCATGGAGACACAATGATAGAGATCATGATGATGGAGATCATGGTGTCATGCCGGTGACAAGATGATCATGGAGCCCCAAGATGGAGATAAAAGGAGCTATGTGATATTGGCCATATCATGTCACTATTATTATTTGATTGCATTTGATGTTTATCATGTTTTGCATCTTGTTTACTTAGAATGACGGTAGTAAATAAGATGATCCCTCACAACAATTTCAAGAAGTGTTCTCCCCTAACTGTGCACCGTTGCTAAAGTTCGTCGTTTCGAAGCACCACGTGATGATCGGGTGTGATAGATCCTTACGTTCACATACAACGGGTGTAAGACAGTTTTACACATGCAAAACACTTAGGGTTAACTTGACGAGCCTAGCATGTGCATAGACATGGCCTCGGAACACAGAAGACCGAAAGGTCGAGCATGAGTCGTATAGAAGATACGATCAACATGAAGATGTTCACCGACGTTGACTAGTCCGTCTCACGTGATGATCGGACACGGCCTAGCCAACTCGGATCATGTAATACTTAGATGACTAGAAGAGGGATGTCTATCTAAGTGGGAGTTCATTATAATCTGATTAGATGAACTTAATTATCATGAACTTAGTCTAAAATCTTTACAAAATGTCTTGTAGATCAAATGGCCAAAGTAGTCCTCAACTTCAACGCGTTCCTAGAGAAAACCAAGCTGAAAGACGATGGCAGCAACTACACGGACTGGGTCCGGAACCTGAGGATCATCCTCATAGCTGCCAAGAAAGATTATGTCCTACAAGCACCGCTAGGTGATGCGCCTGTTCTCCCTGCAGAACAAGACGTTATGAACGCTTGGCAGGCACGTACCGATGACTACTCCCTCGTTCAGTGTGGCATGCTTTACAGCCTAGAGCCGGGGCTCCAAAAGCGTTTTGAGAGACATGGAGCATATGAGATGTTCGAAGAGCTGAAAATGGTTTTCCAAGCTCATGCCCGGGTCGAGAGATATGAAGTCTCCGACAAATTCTTCAGCTGTAAGATGGAGGAAAATAGTTCTGTCAGTGAGCACATACTCACTATGTCTGGGTTACATAACCGCTTGACTCAGCTGGGAGTTAATCTCCCGGATGATGCGGTCATTGACAGAATCCTCCAGTCGCTTCCACCGAGCTACAAGTGCTTTGTGATGAACTTCATTATGCAGGGGATGGAGAAGACCATTCCTGAAGTATTTGCTATGCTGAAATCAGCAGAGGTAGAAGTCAAGAAGGAACATCAAGTGTTGATGGTCAATAAAACCACTAAGTTCAAGAAGGGCAAGGGTAAAAAGAACTCCAAGAAGGACGGCAAGGGAGTTGCCGTGCCCAGCAAGCAAGCTGCCGGGAAGAAGTCAAAGAATGGACCCAAGCCCGAGACTGAGTGCTTTTATTGCAAGGGAAGTGGTCACTGGAAGCGGAATTGCCCCAAATACTTAGCAGACAAGAAGGCCGACAACACCAAAGGTATATTTGATATACATGTAATTGATGTGTACCTTACCAGTACTCGTAGTGACTCCTGGGTATTTGATACCGGTGCCGTTGCTCATATTTGTAACTCACAGCAGGAGCTGCGGAATAAACGGAGACTGGCGAAGGACGAGGTGACGATGCGCGTCGGGAATGGTTCCAAGGTCGATGTGATCGCCGTCGGCACGCTACCTCTACATTTACCTACGGGATTAGTTATAAACCTCAATAATTGTTATTTAGTGCCAAGTTTGAGCATGAACATTGTATCAGGATCTCGTTTAATACGAGATGGCTACTCATTTAAATCCGAGAATAATGGTTGTTCTATTTATATGAGAGATATGTTTTATGGTCATGCTCCGATGGTCAATGGTTTATTCTTAATGAATCTCGAACGTAATATTACACATATTCATAGTGTGAATACCAAAAGATGTAAACTTGATAACGATAGTCCCACATACTTGTGGCACTGCCGCCTTGGTCACATAGGTGTCAAACGCATGAAGAAGCTCCATGCAGATGGACTTTTAGAGTCTCTTGATTATGAATCATTTGACACGTGCGAACCATGCCTCATGGGTAAAATGACCAAGACTCCGTTCTCAGGAACAATGGAGCGAGCAACCAACTTATTGGAAATCATACATACTGATGTGTGCGGTCCAATGAGTGTTGAGGCTCGCGGTGGCTATCGTTATGTTCTCACCCTCACTGATGACTTCAGTAGATATGGGTATGTCTACTTAATGAAACACAAGTCTGAAACCTTTGAAAAGTTCAAGGAATTTCAGAGTGAAGTTTAGAATCAACATGACAGGAAAATCAAGTTTCTACGGTCAGATCATGGAGGAGAATACTTGAGTCACGAATTTGGCACACACTTAAGAAAATGTGGAATAGTTTCACAACTCACGCCGCCTGGAACACCTCAGCGTAATGGTGTGTCCGAACGTCGTAATCGCACTCTATTAGATATGGTGCGATCTATGATGTCTCTTGCCGATTTACCACTATCTTTTTGGGGCTATGCTTTAGAGACTGCCGCATTCACTTTAAATAGGGCACCGTCGAAATCCGTTGAGACGACACCGTTTGAATTATGGTTTGGGAAGAAACCTAAGCTGTCGTTTCTAAAAGTTTGGGGATGCGATGCTTATGTCAGGAAACTTCAACCTGAAAAGCTCGAACCTAAATCGGAAAAATGCGTCTTCATAGGATACCCTAAAGAAACTATTGGGTATATCTTCTACCTCAGATCCGAAGGCAAGATCTTTGTTGCCAAGAATGGATCCTTTCTAGAGAAAGAGTTTCTCTCGAAAGAAGTAAGTGGGAGGAAAGTAGAACTTGATGAAGTGTTACCTCTTGAACCGGAAAATGGCACAACTCAAGAAAATGTTCCTGAGGTGCCTGCACCAACTAGAGAGGAAGTTAATGATAATGATCAAGATACTTCTGATCAAGCTCCTGCTGAAATTCGAAGGTCCACAAGGACACGTTCCGCACCAGAGTGGTATGGCAACCCTGTCTTGGAAATCATGTTGTTAGACAACAGTGAACCTTCGAACTATGAAGAAGCGATGGCGGGCCCGGATTCCGACAAATGGCTAGAAGCCATGAAATCCGAGATAGGATCCATGTATGAAAACGAAGTATGGACTTTGACTGACTTGCCCGTTGAGCGGCGAGCCATAGAAAATAAATGGATCTTTAAGAAGAAGACAGACGCGGATGGTAATGTGACCATCTATAAAGCTCGGCTTGTCGCTAAGGGTTATCGACAAGTTCAAGGAGTTGACTACGATGAGACTTTCTCACCGGTAGCGAAGCTAAAGTCCGTCCGAATCATGTTAGCAATTGCCGCATTCTACGATTATGAGATATGGCAAATGGACGTCAAAACGGCATTCCTTAATGGTTTCCTTAAGGAAGAGTTGTATATGATGCAACCGGAAGGTTTTGTCGATCCTAAGAATGCTAACAAGGTGTGCAAGCTCCAACGCTCAATTTATGGGCTGGTGCAAGCATCTCGGAGTTGGAACATTCGCTTTGATGAGATGATCAAAGCGTTTGGGTTTACGCAGACTTATGGAGAAGCCTGCGTTTACAAGAAAGTGAGTGGGAGCTCTGTAGCATTTCTCATACTATATGTAGATGACATACTTTTGATGGGAAATGATATAGAACTCTTGGACAGCATTAAGGCCTACTTGAATAAGAGTTTTTCAATGAAGGACCTTGGAGAAGCTGCTTATATATTAGGCATCAAGATCTATAGGGATAGATCGAGACGCCTCATAGGTCTTTCACAAAGCACATACCTTGATAAGATTTTGAAGAAGTTCAAAATGGATCAGTCCAAGAAAGGGTTCCTGCCTGTTTTGCAAGGTGTGAAATTGAGCTCAGCTCAATGTCCAACCACGGCAGAAGATATAGAAGAGATGAGTGTCATCCCCTATGCCTCAGCCATAGGTTCTATTATGTATGCCATACTGTGTACCAGACCTGATGTAAACCTTGCCGTAAGTTTGGTAGGAAGGTACCAAAGTAATCCCGGCAAGGAACACTGGACAGCGGTCAAGAATATCCTGAAGTACCTGAAAAGGACAAAGGACATGTTTCTCGTTTATGGAGGTGACGAAGAGCTCGTCGTAAAGGGTTACGTCGACGCTAGCTTCGACACAGATCTGGATGACTCTAAGTCACAAACCGGATACGTGTATATGTTGAATGGTGGAGCAGTGAGCTGGTGCAGCTGCAAGCAGAGCGTCGTGGCGGGATCTACATGTGAAGCGGAGTACATGGCAGCCTCGGAGGCAGCACATGAAGCAATATGGGTGAAGGAGTTCATCACCGACCTAGGAGTCATACCCAATGCGTCGGGGCCAATCAAACTCTTCTGTGACAACACTGGAGCTATTGCACTTGCCAAGGAGCCCAGGTTTCACAAGAAGACAAGGCACATCAAGCGTCGTTTCAACTCCATTCGTGAAAATGTTCAAGATGGAGACATAGATATTTGTAAAGTGCATACGGACCTGAATGTAGCAGATCCGTTGACTAAACCTCTCCCTAGGGCAAAACATGATCAACACCAGAATTCCATGGGTGTTCGATTCATCACAATGTAACTAGATTATTGACTCTAGTGCAAGTGGGAGACTGTTGGAAATATGCCCTAGAGGCAATAATAAAAGCATTATTATTATATTTCCTTGTTCATGATAATTGTCTTTATTCATGCTATAATTGTGTTATCCGGAAATCGTAATACATGTGTGAATAACAGACACCAACATGTCCCTAGTAAGCCTCTAGTTGACTAGCTCGTTGATCAACAGATAGTCATGGTTTCCTGACTATGGACATTGGATGTCATTGATAACGAGATCACATCATTAGGAGAATGATGTGATGGACAAGACCCAATCCTAAACATAGCTTAAAGATCGTATAGTTCGTTTGCTAGAGTTTTCCAATGTCAAGTATCCTTTCCTTAGACCATGAGATCGTGTAACTCCCGGATACCGTAGGAGTGCTTTGGGTATACCAAACGTCACAACGTAACTGGGTGACTATAAAGGTATACTACGGGTATCTCCGAAAGTGTCTGTTGGGTTGACACGGATCAAGACTGGGATTTGTCACTCCGTATGACGGAGAGGTATCACTGGGCCCACTCGGTAATGCATCATCATTATGAGCACAAAGTGACCAAGTGTCTGGTCACGGGATCATGCATTACGGTACGAGTAAAGTGACTTGCCGGTAACGAGATTGAACGAGGTATTGGGATACCGACGATCGAATCTCGGGCAAGTAACATACGATTGACAAAGGGAATTGTATACGGGGTTGCTTGAATCCTCGAGATCGTGGTTCATCCGATGAGATCATCGAGGAGCATGTGGGAGCCAACATGGGTATCCAGATCCCGCTGTTGGTTATTGACCGGAGAGTCGTCTCGGTCATGTCTGCATGTCTCCCGAACCCGTAGGGTCTACACACTTAAGGTTCGGTGATGCTAGGGTTGTAGGGATATGTGTATGCAGTAACCCGAATGTTGTTCGGAGTCCCGGATGAGATCCCGGACGTCACGAGGAGTTCCGGAATGGTCCGGAGGTAAAGAATTATATATAGGAAGTGCTATTTCGGCTATCGGGACAAGTTTCGGGGTTATCGGTATTGTACCGGGACCACCGGAAGGGTCCCGGGGGTCCACCGGGTGGGTCCACCTGCCCCGGGGGGCCACATGGGCTGTAGGGGGTGCGCCTTGGCCTACATGGGCCAAGGGCACCAGCCCCAAGAGGCCCATGCGCCTAGGGTTCACAAAAGGGAAGAGTCCCACTAGTGGAAGGCACCTCCTAGGTGCCTTGGGGGGGAGGGAAACCTCCCTTGGCCGCCGCCCCCCTAGGAGATTGGATCTCCTAGGGCCGGCGCCCCCCCTCCTTGGCCCTCCTATATATAGTGGGGGAAGGAGGGCTTTTCATCCATGCCTTTGGTTGCCTCCTTCTCCCTCTCCAACACCTCCTCCTCCATAGTGCTTGGCGAAGCCCTGACGGAGTACTGCAGCTCCATCACCACCACGCCGTCGTGCTGCTGCTGGAGCCATCTTCCTCAACCTCTCCTTCCCTCTTGCTGGATCAAGAAGAAGGAGACGTTATGCTGACCGTACGTGTGTTGAACGCGGAGGTGCCGTCCGTTCGGTGCTAGGATCTCCGGTGATTTGGATCACGTCATGTTCGACTACCTCATCCCCGTTCTTTGAACGCTTCCGCTCGCGATCTACAAAGGTATTTAGATGCATCCGATCACTCGTTGCTAGATGAACTCATAGATGGATCTTGGTGAAACCGTAGGAAATTTTTTGTTTTCTGCAACGTTCCCCAACACCACCGACCTCAACTCCAACTCTATATATTCATGTCCAGGGAGAAAAAAAATCAGAGAGAAGGATTAATTGCATTTTACGATACAGAGCCACCACCAAGCCCTAATCTCTCCCGGGATGGCTGGTTTAGAGTCTGTTCAGGGCTCCGGAGAGGGGAATCCGTCGCCATCATCATCATCATCATCAACCTTCCTCCATCACCAATTTCATGATGCTCACCGCCATGCGTGAGTAATTCCATCATAGGCTTGCTAGACGGTGATGGGTTGGATGAGATTTATCATGTAATCGAGTTAGTATTGTTAGGGTTTGACCCCTAGTATCCATTATGTTCTGAGATTGATGTTGCTATGACTTTGCTATGCTTAATGCTTGTCACTAGGGCCCGAGTGCCATGATTTCAGATCTGAACCTATTATGTTTTCATGAATATATGCGAGTTATTGATACTATTTTGCATGTCAATAGTCATCTACTATGTGTTATGATCCGGTAACCCCAAAGTGACAATAATCGGGACCACTCTTGGTGATGACCGTAGTTTGAGGAGTTCATGTATTCACTAAGTGTTAATGCTTTGTTCTGGTACTCTATTAAAAGGAGGCCTTAATATCCCTTAGTTTCCAATAAGACTCCGCTGCCACGGGAGGGTAGGACAAAAGATGCCATGCAAGTTCTTTTCCATAAGCACGTATGACTATATTCGGAATACATGCCTACATTACATTGATGAACTGGAGCTAGTTCCGTGTCACCCTATGTTATAACTGTTGCATGAGGAATCGCATCTGACATAATTATCCATCACTGATCCATTGCCTACGAGCTTTTCACATATTGATCTTTTCTTAGTTACTTTTCTGTTGCCACTGTTACAATAACTACAAAACCAATACTATTACTTTAGCCACTGCCACCGTTACTTCTATATTACTTTGCTACTAAATACTTTGCTGCAGATATTAAGTCTTCCAGGTGCAGTTGAATTGATAACTCAACTGTTAATACTTGAGAATATTCTTTGGCTCCCCTTGTGTCGAATCAATAAATTTGGGTTGAATACTCTACCCTCGAAAACTGTTGCGACCCCCTATACTTGTGGGTTATCAAGACTATTTTCTAGCACCGTTTCCGGGGAGCATAGCTCTATTCTTTGAGTCACTTGGGATTTATATCTGTTGATCACTATGAGGAACTTGAAAGATGAAAGAACCAAGATTTTTCCCTCAACTACGAGGGGAGGTAAGGAACTGCCATCTAGCTCTGCACTTGATTCACCTTCTGTTATGAGTAAACTTGCGACACCTACTCCTACTATTCATTCTGATATGTCGCATGTTATCGATCATACCACTTCTGCTTTGCATGATGCTTATGATGAAACTACTTCGATGCTTGATAATACTATGCCACTAGGTGAATTTCTTGATGAACAACTTGCTAGGGTTTGAGAGAATGAAATTATTGAAACTGATAATATTGATTAAAGTGATGATGAAGATTCTCCCCATAGATATGAATTGCCTGTTGTGCCTGAGGGTTATGTTATGGATGAAGAAACTGTTAGAGAATTTTTAGCTTGCAATGATAGATATGATCTTAAGAAACTGTTAGCTAAGCTGAAAGAAAAATCTTTGCATGCTAGAATGAAATATGACCCTGCTTTTGCTACTTCACCTATCTGTATCTTTGATAAGGATTATGATTTCTCTGTTGATCCTGAGTTAATTACTTTGGTTGAATCTGATCCTTTTTATGGCTACGAATGTGAAATTGTTGTGGCACATCTTACTAAATTAAATGATATAGCCACCCTGTTCACTAATGATGAGAAAACTCGCTATTACTTTATCCTTAGGTTATTTCCGTTCTCATTAAAGGGTGATGATAAAATATGGTTTAATTCTCTTGATCCTGGCTGTGTGTGTAGTCCCTAGGATATGACTTATTACTTCTCTGCTAATTATTTCCCTGCTCATAAGAAACAAGCTGCCTTAAGGGAAATATATAATTTTGTGCAAATTGAAGAAGAGAGTCTCCCACAAGCTTGGAGGAGGATTCTCTGATTACTTAATTCTTTGCCTGATCATCCTCTCAAGAAAAATGAAATAGTTGATATCTTTTATAACGGACTAACCGATGCTTCCAGAGACCACCTGGATAGTTGTGCTGGTTGTGTTTTCAGGGAAAGACCTGCTGATCAAGCTGAATTGCTGTTGAATAATATGTTGAGTAATGAAAATGATTGGACACTTCCTGAACCAACTCCTAAGCCAACTCCGAAGAAAATGGGCATTCTATTTCTCAGTCCTGAAGATATGCAAGAGGCAAAGAAATCTATGAAAGAAAAGGGTGACGGTGTCTTGGACTAGGGGGTACTCACCACGTCATCTCCCGATCTGTTAGATTGGGCAGAGGACCCCCGTGGCCGTATTCTTATGGGCCAGTTCGGACAGTTGCCGCATACATGGAAGATTCCACAACACTTGGCGATCAAGACAAGAACTCCTCCCCACCGGCGTATTCGGCTAGGACTCTTGTTATCCTAGGTCTCCGGTGCATTATATAAACCAAGGCCAGGCTAGTCGATAGATAATATACAACAATCATACCATAGGCTAGCTTCTAGGGTTTAGCCTCCTTGATCTCGTGGTAGATCTACTCTTGTACTACCCATATCATCAATATTAATCAAGCAGGACATAGGGTTTTACCTCCATCGAGAGGGCCCGAACCTAGGTAAAAACATCGTGTCCCTTGTCTCCTGTTACCATCTGCCTAGACGCACAGTTCGGGACCCCCTACCCGAGATCCGCCGGTTTTGACACCGACATTGGTGCTTTTATTGAGAGTTCCGCTGTGTGATCAGCAAAAGGATCGATGGCTCACCTGCAGATCAACTGTGACTTCGGCATCTTCGTGACCAGCTCGACTGGTCACCTTGGTTCGACCAAGAACTGTGCCCCGTGTTTGGATCACCATGTTCGGACAAGGGCCTTCATCAAACATCAACTCCGATCTCTATCAAGATCATGGTGGAATCATCCATGGAGCTCGGGGGCTCAACGTCAACATTGCCCTCGGGCGGCCGTGCTGTTTTTATGGACAGTGAACTTGTATTCGCCGTCACCGCCTCCTCGAGCGTCGGTTTGACGATTGCTTTGGTGGAATAGTGCGGAATCACATCTACAACAACCACGCGAAATTTCGTCGAGTTCCTATAGGGGAATCTCTGGCAATCTATGATATACCGGAGCCGTTTCGAATCTGGACGGGAATCTGGACGAGTTTAGGGCGTGGTCTCCAGAGCCCAGCTAGGAGATCCTTTGGAAGATCCAACCGTTCATCTACTGCAGAATCCCCATAGCTACCACCCCTCCAAATTTCAGCTCAATCCGACGGTTCAAACTCCGGGAACATTCCGATGAGTGGACCAATTTTCGGATCTGTTTTCTGCGTGAATACGGATCCGACCCGAATTCATGTTTCTTTATGAACATGATATTGGACAACCTTTTTTAAGGAATTTTCTTCTATGTTATTGTACGTTGTTTTTTAACACGTACCCATAAAATTTTAAGCCTCCTCTAAGGTAATCTTCACCATCACCCTGGTGTCAAACCAGTCCGGCAGTATTGCTCCACGGCTGCCGACCTGCGCTAGACACGTCGCCGCTTTATTGAGCCGAGCTCAACTCCTTCAATCATCATCTCGGCAAGACGAACAAGAGTTCGGCATCGCGAAGGACATATCATCATCAACGTTGCTGCCCCACGGACTACACGGAGCGGGCACACCGGCATCGCCACGCGGTAGCTGCATCAAGCAGCGTCGATCGCGTCACAAGTCTTGACCTGCATCAGCATCACCATGCTGCCTCTTCTTCGAATCATTATCAAACATGCCGACCTATTTTGACACATCGGCTGACAGCCGACCAGCTTCGTCACGTTAGCTGGACTGAGGGCTTCGCCTCGGCAAGCCAACCTTTGCCAGCATTGCCATGCCGTCGCTTTATCGCCCATCTGGCAATGGGTGTGCGGATCGAGTCCCAATTTTGGGAATCACCTTTCTTCGGATTGCTACAAAAATAAACCAGGTGCTATTAATTCTAGTATTTTTTTCTTGTTTGGGTTCATTCTTCCCAAGGAATTATTACTCTAGTTTGTCCATCATCTGTACACAGGTCTATCGAATGATGGCCGCACTAACGACGGTCACGTGGTGGTTCGGTCAGTTTCCGTACATAGTCCGGCGAGCGCCGCATCCAGAACTCAGACCAACCTGTGAACTCAGGCCTTGCCACGCCTTTACCGCATCACGCCGATGCCCTGCATCGACATTGACTTCGGCGCCAGGCCATATTTCTTTGATTACTCACTTTGCATAAGTTATTTATTATGCAACGTTTTTTATTACTATTATTACTATTATCTCCGGTTTGCACTATTTTTTGTGCACAGGAAAATGATCCGAGTTGGGCAGTATCGGCAACTCGGCATACTGACATACCACGTCACCTCGACTGGACGGGGGCTTCGTCAACACTTCATTACCCCATGCCAGGGACTTCGGCATCACTTTGCCGGCCTGCATTAACCGTGCTATGTCACCACTTCGGAGTGCCGAGCTCTTTGCTCCGCCACCTCGGGACCGGCTTGGGGGATGGAACCTTGTCCCGCATCAAGGTCGGGCCACATCATCAATACCGAACACATTAACCAGCTAAGCTGCCTTCATGCTCAAAGTTTTAAATTTTTAACTTGTGTTCGGTTCGACCAAGCATTATACTTTTGGAAAAAAATTGCTTGTAAAAAATTTCCTTGTCCAAACTTTGTTTGTGACGCACAAATTCAAATACCCCGTTTACTTGGGGGCTTCCTTTATGAAGCTTTTCCTCTTGCATACGATTATACTTGTATGGCTTCGTTCCTTTTCATGTATTACGCCACAATATGCACCATACTGACTTAAGCGATTTGCAAGCTGGGTTGCCTCGCTCCTGTGTTTACCCCTACGTTCCCGATTATTCGGCTAGGGAGTAAAGGGAGCACCTCTGCGATTGTCACGATCGGGTCACCCGAGCCGGACCTCAGACTGGGTGAAGCCGAAAGCTAGCGCTCTTATTGTTTTCAATTATGGTCAGCACACAACGGAACTCATGAGTACAAAAAATCTATTGCACAAGTCTCATAATAACAATGAGCACCGAAGAAAGGTATCGGTGGGGGTACTATTTTCTTCGAAGATGCTTCTTACACTTCGCAGTAATATAGCATAAGTTCCCTGAGCGCGCTTTGTCTGTTACAGCCTTATGGCCTGATTGCCTGGTTATTGGAAACACCGTCCATATTCTCGACAGATGGAGTACATAACACTTTTCGGTACTTGACCGAAGAGGCAGAAGCCGACGGTCAGTTAAGACGCGTTTAAAGTTCGGTTGAACATAGATATGATATAAGTACTTTGGTACGTGCAATCATTCTTTTACCCAAGTCACTTGGGGGCTCTTAAGTTTATTTGAGCCGTTTTATAATAAGTGTTTTTCTTCTTAGTCGTTGCAAGGATTTTATTATTATTGTTATTATTTATCACTCCTTTTTTCGACACGAGCGTGTGGTCACTAGCCGGGGAGCCTAATTTGTCTCTCAAAGCAGCTAGAGTTTAGTTTGCTAAACTGGCCTAGTGAGAAGTACTCCACCCTCGGGATAGGAGGTTGAAGCCGTAGGATGACCCGCTTGAAGTCTTGAGATAGGATGTATCATGTTAAAGCACGACAGAAGCACTTTTTTTTCTCTAAGGCCAATTTTCGGATTGGCACCGAACACTTGATCTTGTTCGGACATCAAGTTTTTACTGACGTTTTTTGGTTTTCCAAGCTTATGGCACTTTTAAACTATTTGTGTGTTTTCAGCACAAGTCTCGCAGTGCAACCTGGACACCTTTAGAGATTCGGCAAAAACATTCTCGGATATTGCTATATATGCATCGGTTTCGAATTGTGTCTTCGATCAATAGTTGGGTTGCCCGGCTCCTGCGCTTGCCTCCTACATTCCGCTTTGTTCGGCTAGGTGTGCAAAGGGAGAACCACTTCGATTGTGCTTCCAGCTCACATGGTTAAGCACCTCAGTGGAGAAAGCCGAAAACTGACTATCACAATAAGCGTAAACTGGTCAGCGATCCGATGACGGTGTTAAATGACGGGCCATTCATAACAATGGCCAAAGTGTTTACGGCTTAACCTCGACTGTCGCCGAACACTACCGGGGGCTATTAACTGGCCTCCCAAACTAAATCCTCGATATTTTTCTCTTACATTGGAGCTGAGGTTTCATGATCATGCTTAGCATGACAACCCAAAGAAAGGAACCGATAGCGGGACTATTTTATTTGGAAGACATTTCTTCTGTTAAACAGTAATATAACATATCTCTCTGCGTGCCTTTGTTTATAAAACCGTATGGCCAGATTGACTTGTTTGTCGTAAATCTTTGCCCTCATAAAGGCTTTATAAAGTAGGACAAACACTCCTCGGCTAATGACCGAGGAGGTGGAAGCCGATGGTCGGTCAACAAAGTTTTGTACAATGCGGATACGAGCATTTATGATGTAAAGTACTTGGATACATAGAGTCATTACACATAATTTGTGATTTTACTATGGATATCGATCCTTAATTCGGCCACCCGTGCCCGCATTAAGGCTCGGGGGCTACTAGGCTTTGGGCTTATTATTCACAAATATCAAAGGGGTACATTGATCCCCTGATCTGGTGTCGCCACCCGACCAGTGTCTCGGGGGCTACTGCATTGCCTATCCAATGCAGAAAAGTTTAAGTGCAATACAATTTCCGAGGAGATTATGATCCTCAGGTTGGTCGGCCGCACCCAACCTGAGCCTCGAGGACTGAGCACGCCGCTTTTTGTGTCCCGAAGTATTCTGCCGAGCTAGGACTTGATCCTCTGGCCGATTTTGCAAATCAACCTGAGTCTCAGCGGCTACTGGGATCAGCGGTCTTATGTCATCTTCAGGTGCATCTCGGGTTTTAGACCGATACACACCTTGAGGGCTACTTGCTATATATCTCAACAGAGAATAAATTGCACCAATCAAAAAACTGACAAAAAATCAGCCCACAGTCGGGGTGGTGCACCACCTCGGAAGCAGTCCGGCATAAAGCTCGGGCGCTAGTGGCTGGCTCCATAGAGGGCATTTTCAGGATTAAGCTCGGCTAAACTCCTTCAACTTTTTTAGACCAAGATGATCTATGACATCTTGGATATAGTCCGGCGTTGGAGCTTGGACACAGTCCGGCGTTGGAGCTTGGATACATTTCGGCGTTGGAGCTCGGAACCAGTCCAGCATTGGAGCTCGGCTGCAAAAGATACCTGGAATGCAGTCCGGCGTTAGAGCTCGGACGCAAGAGGACACTGCCTCCCGGGAACAACTTCAAACCCGAGGTGTGGCATAAAAATAACAAGGCATTGATAAAGGCCGGAAACTTAAAGGGGCTCCTCGGATACCCGACGTATAAACTCGTCGAATGCATTTCGGCGATCCTCAAGATCATAGATGAGAAGATTTGTTGAACCAGTTTTCAAGACTGACGAGCGAAGACCAAGAATAGTTTGGAAGAATCGAGGAGCGTCCCCAACTTGAAGACCGGTTCAGGGGGCTACTGACGGTGTCCTGGACTAGGGGGTACTCATCACGTCATCTCCCGATCTGTTAGATTGGACCGAGGACCCCCGTGGCCATATTCTTATGGGCCAGTTCGGACAGCTGCCGCATACATGGAAGATTCCACAAGACTTGGCGATCAAGACAAGGACTCCTCCCCACTGGCGTATTCGGCTAGGACTCTTGTTATCCTAGGCCTCCAGTGCATTATATAAACCAAGACCAGGCTAGTCGATAGATCATATACAACAATCATACCATAGGATAGCTTCTAGGGTTTAGCCTCCTTGATCTCGTGGTAGATCTACTCTTGTACTACCCATATCATTAATATTAATCAAGAAGGATGTAGGGTTTTACCTCCATCGAGAGGGCCCGAACTTGGGTAAAAACATCGTGTCCCTTGTCTCCTGTTACCATCCGCCTAGACGCACAGTTCGGGACCCCCTACCCGAGATCCGCCAGTTTTGACACCGACAAAGGGTATTAAAGCTGAAGATGTTAAGAATTTACCACCTATTGAAGAAATACATGGTCTTGATAACCCGAGACAGGTAGTAAAGGTAAATTCTGTCTATAGATTTGATGAAGATGATATTCCTCGTAATAAGTTTGCTAGCCAATGCTTGGATGAGTTTGATAATTTTATTGTTAAGCAAGAAAACTTCAATTCTTATGTTGGTAGACAATTGAAACAAGCTGCTTATATGATTGAACACTTGAGTGATTATATGTCTAGAGTTAAAGGTGAACTTAAACTTATTAGTAAACATGCTTCTATGGTTACCACTCAAGTATAACAAGTGCTTAAAGCTCAGAATGATTTGCTCAATGAATTAAATAATAAGAAAAATGATAATGCTGTTAGAGTTGTGACTAGAGGGGGTAAAATGACTCAGGAACCTTTGTATCCCCAGGGCCACCCTAAGAGAATTGAGCATGATTCTTAGAGAATTAATGTTGATTCACCTAGTTCTTCTAATAAGAAGAAAAAGAAAAATGATAGGACTTTGCATGCTTCTTGTGAACCTGTTGTTGACACACCTGAGAATCCCTATGATATTTCTATTTCTGATGCTGAAACAGAATCTGGCAATGAACATGAACCTAGTGATAATGTTAATGATGATGTTCATGTTGATGCTCAACCTAGCAATAACATTGATGTAGAGATTTAACCCGCTGTTGATCTTGATAACCCACAATCAAAGAATCAACATTATGATAAGAGAGACTTTGTTGCTAGGAATCACGGTAAAGAAAGAGAACCATGGGTTCAGAAACCCATGCCTTTTCCTCCTAAACCATCCAAGAAAAAGGACGATGAGGATTTTGAGCACTTTGTTGAAATGATTAGACCTATCTTTTTGCGTATGCATTTGACTGATATCCTTAAAATGAATCCTTATGCTAAGTATATGAAAGATATTGTTACAAATAAAAGAAAAATGAAGCTGAAATTTCCACCATGCTTGCTAATTATACTTTTAAAGGTGGAATACCAAAGAAACTTGGAGATCCAGGAGTACCAACTATACCATGCTCCATTAAAACAAACTATGTTAAAACTGCTTTATGTGATCTTGGAGCCGGTGTTAGTGTTATGCCTCTCTCTTTATATCGTAGACTTGATTTGAATAAGTTGACACCTACTGAAATATCTTTGCAAATGGCTGATAAATCAACTGCTATACCTGTCGGTATTTGTGAGATGTGCCTGTTGTGGTTGCAAACGTTACTATTTTAATGGACTTTGTTATTCTTGATATTCCCGAGGACGATAGTATGTCTATTATTCTTGGTAGACCCTTTTTGAATACTACAGGGGCTGTTATTGATTGCAACAAAGGCAATATCACTTTTCATGTTAATGGTAATGAGCATACGGTACACTTTCCGAGGAACCAACCTCAAGTCCACAGTATCAATTCTATTGGAAAAATTCCAACAATTACTATTGGAGGTTCTGAATTTCCTCTTCCTATTGTCAAGAAGAAATATGATATTCTTATTGTTGGGGACATGCATATCCCCGTTGAGGTAACCTAGTGCTATTCGAAAATTCTCCGGTTTCATGCGATTCAAAAGAGTTTGTTAACAAGACTTGATCAACCTTGTTAGTAGATTCATTTTGATGAGCATGAGATGGATGAAGTTAGAAAGCACAACTCTCTGTACCTGCTACCTCTTCGCATGCGTTGGTCTTCCCTTGAAGAGGAAAGGGTGACGAATAAAAGTAGCGTAAGTATTTCCCTTAGTTTTTGAGAACCAAGGTATCAATCCAGTAGGAGACTACACGCAAATCGCCGAGTACCTGCACAAACAAATAAGAACCTTGCAACCAATGCGATAAAGGGTTTGTCAATCCCTTCACGGCCACTTGCAAAAGTGAGATCTGATAAAGATAATAAGATAAATATTTTTGGTATTTTTGTATAGATTGGAAAGTAAAGTTTGCAAAATAAATAGTAAACTAGAATTGTAGATCGGACACTTATATGATGTAAAGTAGACCCGCGGGCCATAGGTTTCACTAGTGGCTTCCTTCAAGATAGCATATATTACGGTGAGTGAACAAATTACTGCCAAGCAATTGATAGAAAAGCACATAGTTATGAGAATAGCTAGGCATGATCATGAACATAGGCATCACGTCCATGTCAAGTAGACCGAAACGATTCTGCATCTACTACTATTACTCCACACATCGACCGCTATCCAGCATGCATCTAGAGTATTAAGTTCATAAGAAAAGAGTAATGCATTAGGCAAGATGACATGATGTAGAGGGATAAACTCAAGAAATATGATATAAACCCCATCTTTTTATCCTCGATGGCAATAATACAATACGTGCCTTGCCGCCCCTACTATCACTGGGAAAGGACACCGCAATATTGAACCCAAAGCTAAGCACTTCTCCCATTGCAAGAAAGATCAATCTAGTAGGCCAAACCAAACTGATAATTCGAAGAGACTTGCAAAGATATCAATCATGCATATTAGAATTCAGAGAAGAATCAAATATTGTTCATAGATAAACTTGATCACAAACCCACAATTCATCGGATCTCGGCAAACACACTGCAAAAAGTATTACATCAAATAGATCTCCAAGAACATCAAGGAGAACTTTGTATTGAGAACCAAAGAGAGAGAAGAAGCCATCTAGCTAATAACTATGGACCCGAAGTTTGTGGTAAACTACTCACACATCATCGGAGAGGCTATGGTGTTGATGTAGAAGCCCTCCGTGATCGAATCCCCCTTCGGCAGATCGCTGGAAAAGGTCCCCAGATGGGATCTCACGGGTATAGAAGGTTGCGGCGGTGGAAAAGTGGCTTCGTGGCTCCCCTGGATATTTCCAGGGTATAAGAGTATATATAGGCGAAAGAAGTAGGTCGGTGGAGCTACGAGGGGCCCACGAGGGTGGGGGCGTCTGCCCCCTGGGCGCGCCGCCCTACCTCGTGGCCGCCTCGTTGCTTCCTTGACCTCCACTCCAAGTCTCCTAGATTGCGTTTGTTCCCAAAAAGATCCTCATGAAGGTTTCATTCCGTTTGATATTCCTTTTCTGCGAAACACCGAAATAGGCAAAAAACAACAATTTGCACTGGGCCTTCGGTTAATAGGTTAGTCCCAAAAATAATATAAAATTGCATATTAAAGCCCATTAAACATCCAATGCAGATAATATAATAGTATGGAACAATAAAAAATTATAGATACGTTGGAGACGTATCCCCAAGCTTAATTCCTGCTCATTCTCGAGTAGGTAAATGATAAAAACAAAATTTAATATTGACATCCAATGCAGATAATATAATAGTATGGAATGCTACCTAACATAATTTTCAATGTAATTTTCTTTATTGTGGCATGAATATTCAGATCCAAAAGATTAAAGACAAAAGCTTAATATTGACATAAAAACAATAATACTTCAAGCATACTAACCAAGCAATTGTGTCTTCTCAAAATAACATGGCCAAAGAAAGCTATCCCTACAAAATCATATAGTATGGCTATGCTCTATCTTCAACACATAAAATATTTAAATCATGCACAACCCCGATGAAAAGCCAAGCAATTGTTTCATACTTTTGATGTTCTCAAACTTTTTTAATCTTCACGCAATACATGAGCGTGAGCCATGGATATAGCACTATAGGTGGAATAGAATGGTGGTTGTGGAGAAGACAAAAAGGAGAAGATAGTCTCATATCAACTAGGCGTATCAATAGGCTATGGAGATGCCCATCAATAGATATTAATGTGAGTGAGCAGGGATTGCCATGCAACGGATGCACTAGAGCTATAAGTGTATGAAATCTCAACAAAAGAAACTAAGTGGGTGTGCATCCAACTTGCTTGCTCATGAAGACCTAGGGCATTTTGAGGAAGCCCGTCATTGGAATATACAAGCCAAGTTCTATAATGAAAAATTCCCAATAGTATATGAAAGTGACAACATAAGAGACTCTCTATCATGAAGATCATGGTGCTACTTTGAAGCACAAGTGTGGAAAAAGGATCGCAGCATTGCCCCTTCTCTGTTTTTCTCTCATTTTTTATTTGGGTCTTTTCTCTCTTTTTTTATGGCCTCTTTTTTTTTCTTTTGTTTGTCCGGAGTCTCATCCCGACTTGTGGGGGAATCATAGTCTCCAACATCCTTTCCTCACTGGGACAATGCTCTAATAATGATGATCATCACACTTTTATTTACTTACAACTCAAGAATTACAACTCGATACTTAGAACAAAATATGACTCTATGTGAATGCCTCCGGCGGTGTACTAGGATGTGCAATGAATCAAGGGTGACATGTATGAAAAATTATGAACGGTGGCTTTGCCACAAATACGATGTCAACTACATGATCATGCAAAGCAATATGACAATGATGGAGCGTGTCATAATAAATGGAACGGTGGAAAGTTGCATGGCAATATATCTCAGAATGGCTATGGAAATGCCATAATAGGTAGGTATGGTGGCTGTTTTGAGGAAGGTAAATTGTGGGTTTATGGTACCGGCGAAAGTTGCGCGGTACTAGAGAGGCTAGAAATGGTGGAAGGGTGAGAGTGCATATAATCCATGGACTCAACATTAGTCATAAAGAACTCACATACTTATTGCAAAAATCCGAAAGTTGCGCGGTACTAGAGAGGCTAGCAATGGTGGAAGGGTGAGGACTAATTTCTTAACCAAAGCAAATTACCATGCTGTTCTAAAAGACTCTCAAAATAATATAATTGAAGCATGAGATATCAATAATTTCTATAAAATTAAAACCACCACCGTGCCCTAAAAAGGTATAAGTGAAGCACTAGAGCAAAATTATCTAGCTCAAAAGATATAAGTGAAGCACATAGAGTATTCTAATAAATGCCGATTCATGTGTGTATCTCCAAAAGGAGTGTACAACAAAGATGATTGTGGTAAACTAAAAAGCAAAGACTCAAATCATACAAGATGCTCCAAGCAAAACATATATCATGTGGTGAATAAAAATATAGCCTCAAGTAAAGTTACCGATAGACGAAGACGAAAGAGGGGATGCCTTCCAGAGAATCCCCAAGCTTAGGCCTTTGGTTGTCCTTGAATTTTACCTTGGGTGCCTTGGGAACCCCCAAGCTCAGGCTCTTGCCACTCCTTGTTCCAAAATCCATCAAATATTTACCCAAAAACTTGAAAACTTCACAACACAAAACTTAAACAGAAAATCTCATGAGCTCCGTTAGTATAAGAAAAGAAACCACCACTTTAAGGTACTGTAATGAACTCATTATTTATTTATATTGGTGTTAAACCTACTTTATTCCAACTTCTCTATGGTTCATACCCCCCGATACTAGCCATAGATTCATCAAAATAAGCAAACAACACACGAAAAACAGAATCTGTCAAAAACAGAACAGTCTGTAGTAATCTGTAGGTTTCGAATACTTCTGTAACTCCAACAATCCTGAGAAATTAGTACATCCTAAATAATTTGTATATTGATCAACTGCAGTTTTAATTGCTATTTTATCGCTCTCTGGTAAAAAATGAAAATTATTCTCATGAGCGCATACTTTCTGTTTTTTTCAGCAAGATCAAACAACAATCATCCAAGAAGATCTTAAAGGCTTTACTTGGCACAAACACTAATTAAAATATAAAAAACACAATCATAACAGAGGATAGATGATTTATTTATCACTAAAAAGGAACAAAAATAAAATTGGGTTGCCTCCCAACAAGTGCTATCGTTTAATGCCCCTAGCTAGGCATAAAGGTAAGAATAGATCTAGGTATTGTCATCTTTGGTATGCAATCCATATGTGGCTCTCATAATAGATTTATAATGTAATTTGATTTTATTTCTTGGAAAGTGTTCCATGCCTTTCCTTAACGGAAATTTGAATCTAATATTTCCTTCTTTCATGTCAATAATTGCACTAATCGTTCTAAAGAAAGGTCTACCAAGAATAATAGGACATGTAGGATTGCAATCTATATCAAGAACAATGAAATCTATGGGAACATAATTCCTATTTGCAACAATAAGAACATCATTAATCCTTACCATAGGTTTCTTAATGGTGGAATTCGTAAGATGCAAATTTAAAGAACAATCATCAAATTCACGGAAACCTAACACATCACACAAAGTTTTTGGAATCGTGGAAACACTAGCACCCAAATCACATAAAGCATAGCATTCATGATCTTTAATCTCAATTATAATAGTAGGTTCCCACTGTAGGATCGAAAGTATGTCTAGAGGGGGGTGATTAGACTACTTGACCAAATAAAAATCTAGCCTTTTCCCAGTTTTAAGTCTTGGCAGATTTTAACAACTTAGCACTAGTCAAGTAGTCAACCTACACGTGCAAGTCTAAGAGTATAGCAGAAGAATGTAAAACATTGCACATGAAGGTAAAGGGAGGAGTTTGGAGGGAGCAAACACAATGTAGACACAGAGATTTTTGGCGTGATTCTGATAGGTGGTGCTATCGTACATCCACGTTGATGGAGACTTCAACCCACGAAGGGTAACGGTTGCGCGAGTCCATGGAGGGCTCCACCCATGAAGGGTCCACGAAGAAGCAACCTTGTCTACCCCCATGTCTATCGCCCATGAAGGACTTGCCTCACTAGGGTAGATCTTCACAAAGTAGGCGATCTCCTTGCCCGTTCAAACTCCTTGGTTCAACTCCACAATCTTGACGGAGGCTCCCAAGTGACACCTAACCAATCTAGGAGACACCACTCTCCAAAAGGTAATAAATGGTGTGTTGATGATGAACTCCTTGCTCTTGTGCTTCAAATGATAGTCTCCCCAACACTCAACTCTCTCTCACTGATTTGGATTTGGTGGAAAGATGATTTGAGTGGAAAGCAACTTGGAGAAGGCTAGAGATCAAGATTAATATGGTTGGAATGGAATATCTTGACCTCAACACATGAGTAGGTGGTTCTCTCTCAGAAAATGTATGACGAAAGTGTAGGCATGCTCTGATGGCTCTCTCCATGAATGAAGAGTGGGTGGAGGGGTATATATAGCCTCCACACAAAATCTAACAGTTACACACAAATCCCCAAACTCGGTGGGTGAGGGAGTCCTAGATTAGGGGGTGTTCGGGTAGCCGGACTATACCTTCAGCCGGACTCCTGGACTATGAAGATACAAGATTGAAGACTTCTTCCCGTGTCCGGATGGGACTTTCCTTGGCGTGGAAGGCAAGCTTGGCGATGCGGATATTCAAGATCTCCTACCATTGTAACTGACTCTATGTAACCCTAACCCTATCCGGTGTCTATATAAACCGGAGGGTTGTAGTCCATAGGCAATCAACTCCATATACATTAATCATACCATAGGCTATCTTCTAGGGTTTAGCCTCCTTGATCTCGTGGTAGATCTACTCTTGTACTACCCATATCATCAATATTAATCAAGTAGGACGTAGGGTTTTACCTCCATCAAGAGGGCCCAAACCTGGGTAAAACATCGTGTTCCCTGCCTCCTGTTACCATCCGGCCTAGACGCACAGTTCGGGAACCCCTACCCGAGATCCACCGGTTTTGACACCGACATTGGTGCTTTCATTGAGAGTTCCTCTGTGTCGTCGCCTTTAGGCCCGATGGCTCCTTTGATCATCAACAACGATGCGGTCCAGGGTGAGACTTTTCTCCCCGGACAGATCTTCGTCTTCGGTGGCTTCGCTCTGCGGGCCAATTCGCTCGGCCACCTAGAGCAGATCGAAAGCTACGCCCCTAGCCATCAAGTCAGGCTTGGAAGCCTAAACTACACGGCTGACATCCGCGGAGACTTGATCTTCGACGGGTTCGAGCCACGACCAAGCGCGCCGCACTATCTCGAGGGGCATGATCTAGCTCTGCCCCCGGACAGTGTCCTGGAGGCCGCACATGCATTGGTTCCGACCCCTAACTCGGAGCCTATTGCGCCAATCGAGGATGAGCGGTTGGACATCACCTTGGGGGCTGCGATCCCAAAAGCGATCGAGCCGAACGCTAGCCCCGCACTCTGCACGACCCGTGACTCCGAGGATCCGGACTCCTCCCCGGACTCCGAGCCTCCTGCGCCCCTGCCAATCGAATCCGATTGGGCGCCGATAATGGAGTTCACCGCCGCAGACATCTTTCAGCATTCGCCTTTTGGCGACATCCTGAATTCTCTTAAGTCGCTCTCTTTATCAGGAGAGCCCTGGCCGGACTACGGTCAGCGAGGGTGGGATACGGACAATGAGGAAATTCAAAGCCCACCCACCACCCACTTTGTAGCCACTGTCGACGATTTAACCGACATGCTTGACTTCGGCTCCGAAGACATCGACGGCATGGACGACGATGTAGGAGACGAACAGGAACCAGCACCTGTAGGGCGCTGGAAGGCGACCTCGTCATATGACATATATATGGTGGATACTCCAAAAGATGGATATGGCGATGGAACAGTGGGGGATGACGCCCCCAAGAAACAACCAAAGCGCCGGCGTCAGCGGCGCCGCTCTAAATCCCGCCAAAGCAAAAACGGTGATTCTGGCACGGGAGATAATACTACCCCGGATAGCGCCGAAGAACACCCACCTCAGCAAGATTCGGCACAGGAAGATGGAGAAGCCAGCCCTCATGAGAGAGCGGCAGACCGAGAGGTCGAGGATGATAACCATACGCCTCCCTCCGAAGACGAGGCAAGCCTCGATGACGACGAATTCGTCATACCATCAGACCCCGCCGAACAAGAGCGTTTTAAACGCAGGCTTTTAGCCATGGCAAGCAGCCTCAAGAAAAAGCAGCAACAACTTAGAGCTGCCCAAGATTTGCTAGCTGACAGATGGACTGAAGTCCTTGCGGCCGAAGAGTATGAACTCGAATGCCCCTCCAAGAGTTACCCAAAACGCAAGGCGCTACGCCGATCAGAGGAGGAAGCAGCTACATCACCAGCGCATGACATGGCAGACCGGCCACCTCGCGGCCGCGACAGAGAGGCCTCTCAGCCCTCCACCCAAGCCATGCCCTGACGCCGCTCAACTAAGGCACGGGAAAATGCGCCAGACCTGTGAGACATGCTGGAGGATAAGGCAAGACAAACAAGATCGATCTACGGATCACGCAGGCGCCCTACGGCATGTGACAATGATCTTCACTCCGGATACAACAAATCCGGCCGGGCCGAACACAACAGACATAGCTCTTCCGAGCTGCGTCGTGATATAGCCCAGTACAGAGGCGCCGCACACCCGTTATGCTTTACGAATGAACTAATGGATCATAAAATCCTAGAGGGTTTCAAACCCGTAAATATCGAATCATACGATGGCACAACAGATCCGGTGGTATGGATCGAGGATTATCTCCTTCACATCCACATGGCACGCGGCGATGATCTACACGCCATCAAATACCTCCCGCTCAAACTTAAAGGACCGGCCCGGCATTGGCTTAACAGCTTGCCAGCAGACTCAATCGGTTCTTGGGAGGACCTGGAAGCCGCATTCCTCGACAACTTCCAGGGCACTTACGTGCGACCACCGGATGCCGACGACTTAAGCCACACAATTCAGCAGCCAGAGGAATCGGCCAGACAATTCTGGACATGGTTCCTAACAAAGAAAAACCAGATAGTCGACTGTCCGGACGCAGAGGCCCTAGCAGCCTTCAAGCATAACATCCGCGACGAGTGGCTTGCCCGGCACCTGGGACAGGAAAAGCCGAAATCCATGGCAGCCCTCACGGTACTCATGACCCGCTTTTGCGCGGGAGAAGACAGCTGGCTAGCTCGCAGTAACAACTTATCAAAGAACCCTGGTAATTCGGATACCAAGGACACAAGTGGCAGGACATGCCGGAATAAGCAAAAACGCCGCGTTAGCAGCGACAGCAATGAAGACATGGTAGTCAATGCCGGATTCAAAGGCTATAAATCCGGTCAGCGGAAAAAGCCATTCAAAAAGAATACTCAGGGCCCGTCTAGTTTGGACCGAATACTCGATCGCTTGTGCCAGATACATGGCACCCCCGAAAGGCCAGCCAATCACACTAACAGGGATTGTTGGGTGTTCAAGCAGGCAGGCAAGTTAAGGGCCGAAAACAGAGACAAGGGGCTGTATAGCGACGACGAGGAGGAGCCCAAGCCGCCGAACAACAATGGACAGAAGGGCTTTCCCCCACAAGTGCGGACGGTGAACATGATATACGCAACCCACATTCCCAAGCGGGAGCGGAAGCGTGCGCTACGGGACGTATACGCGATGGAGCCAGTCGCCCCAAAGTTCAACCCATGGTCCTCCTGCCCGATCACTCTTGATCGAAGGGACCATCCCACTAGCATCCGTCATGGCGGCTTCGCCGCATTGGTTCTCGACCCAATCATCGACGGATTTCATCTCACAAGAGTCCTCATGGACGGCGTCAGTAGCCTGAACCTGCTTTATCAGGATACAGTGTGGAAAATGGGCATAGATCCCTCAAGGATTAAGCCCACAAAACGACCTTTAAAGGCGTTATACCAGGTGTAGAAGCCAACTGTACAGGCTCAGTAACACTTGACGTGGTCTTCGGATCTCCGGACAATTTCCGAAGCGAAGAATTAATCTTTGATATAGTCCCGTTTCACAGCGGTTATCACGCCCTGCTCGAACGAACCGCATTCGCAAAGTTCAATGCGGTGCCGCACTACGCATATCTCAAGCTCAAGATGCCAGGCCCTCGAGGAGTAATCACGGTCAACAGAAACACCGAATGCTCCCTCGTACGGAGGAGCACACGGCGGCTCTCGCATCGGAGGTACAAAGTAGCCTTCTCAGGCAATTCTCCAGTCCGGCCATCAAAAAACCAGACACTGCCAAGCGCGCCCGAAGTAACCCACAGCAGGACCACCTGGCACACTCTGAGCAAGCGTAGCAATGCGGCCCCAACCCCAGCTCTCGCGACATAACGAAACCAGTACCTCGCGTACATAACTACGCCCTTGAAATACCATGGGCACAGGGGAAGGGGCACAATAACGGCATGCCCAAAACATGACTTAAAACGTACTAGGGGCTGCCGGATTCTTTTTTTAATTTTTTTTCTTACTTTCAGGACTCCATACTTCGGACGACTTGTTCGACAATTCGATTGCCGCACAAACGATGCAAGCTCCAGGGAGGCAGACAAGACATGCCGCATTATGGAACTCCCAGGTGGTCTCTGTTACGAGCGGTATACCTGTTTTAAATACAATTCCGCGGCCTGCCCCTGGTCAGGACATACTAAATAGTCCAATATCTTTTGCTTACCGCACTATTTGTATCGTTCAGCTTTGATAAATAGCCTCTCTATAAACAATGCTTAGCTTCTTGTCTATTTTTTGCATTATCTTCTTTTCACATTTATGTTTATTAAATGACATGATTGCACCCGTACACCATGGTACGACAAACACGCCAGGGGCTTCAGTACCCCTCATAATGGTGTGAGAAGTCCGTACACTTTCACAAGTGCGGCACCCCGAACTTATAGCACTATATGCATCGGCTCCGAATCATGATTTGGGTCAATAGTTGGGTTTGCCCGGCTCCTATGTTTTGGTGCCTTACGTTCCGCTCTATCGGCTAAGGTAGCACTAGGAGAACCACTGCGATTGTGCCTCGGTTCAGCTGGGTTAAGCACCTCAGTGGAGAAAGCTAAAACTGACTGTCATGATGTGGCGAGAGACCGGTCGCTGTTCGAGAGGTTTTTTGAGTCCCTAAAGGCTTATGCCGCTTCGAGCGAGGAGCTGGCTTTGTCCGGCCAAGGCGTGGATAGCGCCCCGAACTCGGTCTTCCGAACTAGGGGCTTCGCCGAAATTTAAAATTATAGAGTTCTATGGCTAAGTGAGAGTGTTCAAGCATTATAGTCCGATTGCCTGGTTCGTTGTGCTGAGCGCGTCCCTCGAAGGACCCAACTATGGGAAAAAGAGCGCTCAGGTTTATCCCGAACACCCCAGCACTAGTGGCATGGGGGAAGAAGCCAACGACTGGCCATCTCTCAATTTTTGATAAACGGCCGCACAGAAAGTAATATTTTAAATTCAATAAGCATTGCTTAGTGCATATGAACAAGTTTTCAGCGCACAGGATAAACACGAGCGAGTTCATTCAAAAATCACATCCTTGGTACATTCATCCGCCATAAGGCGGGCACTTGCAAGAACATCCTTGTAGTAGTTCTCGGGCTTGCGATGCTCCTTCCCCGGCGGCGGCCCGTCCCTAACAAGTTTCTCACCGTCCAGCTTACCCCAGTGCACCTTTGCATGGGCAAGGGCCCTACGGGCACCTTCGATGCAGACGGAGCGCTTGATGACCTCGAGCCTTGGACAGGCCTCCACCAGCCGCCGCACAAGCCCGAAGTAGCTCCCAGGCAGGGCCTCTCCGGGCCACAGCCAAACTATGAAGCCCTTCATGGCCTGTTCGGCCACCTTGTGGAGTTCGACCAGCTGTTTCAGCTGGTCGCTCAAGGGCACAGGGTGTCCGGCCTCAGCATACTGAGACCAGAACACCTTCTCCGTCGAGCTGCCCTCTTCATCTCGGTAGAATGCGGCGGCGTTGGATACGCTGCGGGGAAGACCTGCGAATGCCCCTGGAGAGCTCCGGATTCGGGTAAGTAACAAGTAGTTTACTTTTATATTTCTGCTTTGCATAAAGAATGCCTTACCCGCTGCTATCTTTTTCACCTCCTCCAACTCTTGGAGGGCCTTTTGGGCTTCGGCCTTGGCAGACTTGGCAGTCTCAAGGGCCGCCGCGAGCTCAGACGCTTGCGTCTTTGACTCAAGCTCCAGACTCTCATGTTTTTTCATGAGAGCCTGAAGCTCTTGCTGCACCTCGCCGACACGGGCCTCAAGTCTCTCTCGCTTGGTGCGCTCCACGGCCGCTTTCTTTTCGGCCTCGGACAGCGCCTGCTTGAGGGTCGCCAGCTCAGTCGTGGCCCCTACAATAAGCAGTACAATCCTGCTATTTTTTGCAATCACGTCTTTTTATAGGCACCTTTTTCTGTAAGGTATTTCTTATCTTCTTTCTCCTCGAGCCGCCGCTTGGCAAGGCCGAGCTCTTGCTCGGTCCGCTTGAGTCCCTGTTTCAGGGCACCCACCTCCGCAGTCAGTGCGGCGGTGGCTAGCAGCAAAGCCTACATACGCATATTGACTCTTTGTTGTTAGACTCCTGCGAAATTTAATAGATCCTCTATTCGGCTTTTCTTTCCGAACGCCAAACAGAGCATCAGGGGCTACTGTCTATGCGGTTATATTCTTACATATTTTGTACTTACCTCGAAGCCTGTTAGAAGGCTAGCGCAAGCTTCACTCAGTCCGCTCTTGGCGGACCGAACCTTTTGGATCACCGTACTCATAATAGTACGGTGCTCCTTGTCGATGGAGGCGCCGTCAAGCACCTCCAGAAGATTGTCCAGCACCTCCGGTTGGACGGAGGCCGCCGGCTCAGAAGGCTTGCTCCTCTTGGAAGGAGTTCGCCTACCGCGGTCCGGAACTGTTGAAGATTCCGGCGCGGTGTCCGGCACAAAGCCGGACTTGGAGCCCTGGGGGGTCTTGTCCCCTTTACTCCTGGAGTCCGGGAGGTCGCCTTGCGGCTCCTCCAGGACCACCTCCTCCTGCCCTGGAGCTCGTTGCGACGCCACTTCGGCGTCATCCGCAGTGTGGGGGGAGACAGCGGGCGGAACTGAGTTCACATCCGATGAATCCAGGGAGCCGCTCGACGACTCATTTAGTTCGGCCCGGGGCGGGCTGCATAATTATGTTCGACATTAGGGAAGGCTGTGCAACAAAGCAACATCATGAGTTACTCTGATATCCGAATACTTACGATTTCGCCAGACGCTTGGCCCTATCTGGCCACTCCTCTTCGTCCTCTTCGGCGTCGGGGGAGTAGTTCGGCGGAGGGGTCTTCCTCTTCCTGGACCCTTCGGCCTCCCCCGTTGGGGCAGCCTTCCTTTTCTTTCCTCCCCCCGCTGGTGGGGGAGAGCGTTCTACTTCCTCCTCCTCGTTCTCATGGGAGGAGAGCGTCTCGGACTCGTCGGATGACGAGTCCGACACCACCACATTACGGGTACTCTTTCGAGTCCCCGTGGCCTTCTTCTTCTTGGCCTTCTTCTCCGGCACCACATAAGGTGCCGGAACCAGCAGCTTCACTAGGAGAGTAGGGGCTGGGTCTTTGGGCAAGGGAGCCGGACAGCTAATCGATCCGGACTGCGCCTGCCAAGCCTGTCAAAGGTGAGGGAGTTTAGATCCCACATAGAGTCAAACTATGAAGAAACTTAACATCCTGTAAAAGGTGAAAATAGCTTACCTCGCTGGCGTGACGCCGCGAGCTGTATCCGCGGCCCTCGGAAGCGGATGTGGGAGCCTCGGCGCCTTTGGTTAGCACCTTCCAGACGTCTTCATACGTCGTGTCGAAGAGCCGGTTAAGGGTTTGGTGCTGCACCGGGTCGAACTCCCACAAACTAAAGCCCCGTTGTTGACACGGGAGGATCCGGCGGACGAGCATAACCTAGACTACATTGACAAGCTTGATCGGCTTTCTCAACAGGGACTGGATGCATGTCTGCAATCCGTTCACCTCTTTTTCGTCGCCCCACGACAGGCCCGTCTCTTTCCAGGACATAAGCCGCGTGGGGGGTCCGGATCGGAACTCGGGGGCTGCGATCCATTTCGGATCGCACGGCTCGGTGATGTAAAACCACCATGATTGCCACCCCTTCAGAGTCTCCACGAAGGAGCCCTCGAGCCATAGGGCGTTGGCCATCTTGCCTGCCATGGCGCCTCCGCACTCTGCCTGGCTGCCGCGCACCACCTTGGGCTTGACGTTGAAGGTCTTGAGCCAGAGGCCAAAATGGGGGCGGATGCGGAGGAAAGCCTCGCACACGATGATAAACGCCGAGATGTTGAGGACGAAGTTCGGGGCCAGATCGTGGAAATCCAGGCCATAGTAGAACATGAGCCCTCGGACAAATGGGTGGAGTGGGAAACCCAGTCCGCGGAGGAAGTGGGGAAGGAATACTACCCTCTCATGGGGCCTTGGGGTGGGGAGAAGCTGCGCTTCCTCGGGAAGCCGGTGCACGATGTCCTTGGACAAGTATCCGGCCTTCCTTAGCTTTTTGACATGGCCCTCCGTGACGGAGGAGACCATCCACTTGCCTCCCGCTTGGGACATTGCTGGAGGAGGTTGAGGTAGGAAGCGCGGGCTTGGGCGCTGGAGCTCGGGTGCGCAGGAGATGGATAGGCGAAGGAGGAAGAAGGCGTAGGTAAAAAGGTGGATCCTTGTCCCCTTATATGGGCGGATGCGGTTGTGCGTCCCCACCTGCCTAGTAAAACTCGCTTGCCTCCCAAGCGCCGTGATAAGTGGCGCGGTTGGGTTACCCACGTCCGTATTGATGAGAATCCCGTAAAAGGGGGGGTACACGATCTCTGCTTTGACAAGACGTGCCAAGGAAACCACCTTGCAAAACATGCTGAGGTGGAAAAGTGAAAACGATTCGAGCGAAGGACTTGGCTGTAGTGTGATGACGCACTGCGGAATACGTCAGCAGATTTGATTTGTGTTAACATTATTCTCTCTATGGCAATATG